>NC_041370.1:13113870-13413870 GCF_900634415.1 Cottoperca gobio | reverse complement strand
GCTATGTGAAGCACGATGGTTGGGGTTAAACATGGTTTTCTTCAAACATTATTCTTTCCACAAAGTGTATTCTTTTCAGAGTGTTCTGTTACAAAGTCACACATGTAGCAAATTAAAGTCATTGTGTAATTCACAAGTTCACATAACATTATTATTTCTGTCCACTAGAGGTCAGTGTTTGTCTGTAAATGAATGTAAACCCACTCCTCACACGGCTGTTAATTGTGTTGTGTACACGGTGTCTTTATTTTCAGGAGGACTGTACTTTGGACAATGTCTGGAATATGGGTGGTTTAAGTATATTGACCTCTGCACCGGTTATGCCGCCCTATGTCTGCTTCCTGTGTGCCAGTAAAGGGCAACATGAGGTAACTACTTCAAACTGTTTGCTCTATTTAATAGAAATAGTTGATTTATTTCTTTGCTCAATTTGTGTTAAGCTGGTGACTCACAAGGTTCGAGGGCTGTACTGAATGCCTTTTTATGTTTTTAATTCAAAGCTTCTATTCAGGTTTTCAAATGAAAACTTGTCATATTTTATTTATGATTTATTGTACTAATGAATAAGTCTTTTTTCTAAATCATCTTTCTTACGTGAATATAACTTGTTAGTTTCTTCAACATAAATACGTTTCTTTCTAAAGATGTACTTTCGCTGCAATTGTGCAGAAATACCGGCTTTAAGCGGAATGAATAGACAAAATAAAAAGCTGTGCATCCTTCGATCATTGAATTAGTATTTCAACGTCAACGTTATGAATGAGACTTCAAATATTCGATACAGCCCTACAAGATCCTTACTGTTACTGCTCCTAATACTAGGATGGG
Source organism: Cottoperca gobio (assembly GCF_900634415.1). Classification (NCBI taxonomy): domain Eukaryota; kingdom Metazoa; phylum Chordata; class Actinopteri; order Perciformes; family Bovichtidae; genus Cottoperca; species Cottoperca gobio. The sequence continues at coordinate 13,413,042 of NC_041370.1, read as the reverse complement.
TTAATTTCACCGTGTGTGGTTATGTGAATGTTTGTTTTCGCAGATGCTGTATTGCCAAGTATGCTGTGAGCCCTTCCACCAGTTTTGCCTTGATCCAGCGGACCGCCCCTCTGAAGAGAATAAGGAAAACTGGTGCTGCCGTCGCTGCAAGTTTTGCCATGTGTGCGGCAGGAAAAACAAGCAATCAAAGGTACGGCCCGCTATCTGGACTTGTTTTGCTGTGTTTTACTTCTCATGTCGTTCAGTCAGTAAGCATTACACTTTTCATGTCTCCCTCAGCCGTTGTTGGAGTGCGAACGATGTCAGAACTGTTATCATACTTCCTGTCTGGGACCCAACTATCCAAAACAAAACAAGAAGAGGAAAGCTTGGGTAGGTGTCATGTTTCTTAGAAAACACAAAGTCATGTATGTTTACTATCAGCATGCTGAGGTTGGAGTGCATTAATTGCTGGTTTCTGTGCAGGTGTGTATGACATGCATCAGGTGTAAAAGTTGTGGCGTCACACCGGGGAAGAGTTGGGACACTGACTGGAACCACGACAAAGGACTCTGTCCAGACTGTTCAAAACTCAATGAACTGGGTGAGGGGAGAATTGATGAATGATCCGTCCCCTCCTTTATCATCTTCCAACATTACCGATCTATTTTGAGGCTAATATTTTCCGAATGCTACTTTCTCTTCATAAGGTAACTACTGTCCAATCTGCTTCAAGTGCTATGAGGACAATGACTATGACAGTCAGATGATGCAGTGTGGCACCTGTAACCACTGGGTACATGCGAAGTGTGAGGATCTAACAGGTGATTCTTTTTCTTTTCTTAATATTTTTGTGGGTGAAAGTACCCTAAGTGATGGCATCGAAGCAAGAAAACAAAGAATGTACAGAGTAGAAGAAAACAAAGGCGATATCTAATGCCTATTGTTACTTGTCATTACTTAGTAATTGCTGCGCGTACATATAAAGTACATGCAGTAGGTGTCTGTTGGTACATGCTTGTAGGTATGTAAACATGTTGTGGTTAGAAATGCATTTCACTAAATCTCCACTGCTAACTTCCTACATCCTGTAAAATAATATTTACAGATGAGCTGTATGAGATCCTGTCCAGCTTGCCAGAGAGTGTCGTGTACTCATGTCGGCCATGCAGTGTGACCCAGCCCAGTGCCTGGAGAGAGCTGCTCTACATTGAGCTCAGGTCTGGTGTGGAAAAGGTGCTGGCTTGCTTGCTCTCCTCCACCCTTACCCAGCACCTTGTGGTCTGCTCACAGGTAGGAGACATGGCTCTTTAAAAAAAAGAAGGTTTTATCAAATGTAAGTTGTAAGACTGTCGCATGAAACTTGATAAATGCAGCGTGACAATTATGCTTTGGTTTCTGCTCCAGTGTGAAAGGTTGGTTGATCCGGACAGTGGCATAGAAGGACAGCCAGCCTGTGACCTCCGAGCTGTCGGCAAGAAGTTTGACAAAGGCCTTTATACTACATTGGTGAGTACACAACCTCTTATTCAGTGAGTATTATCCTTTGAAGTGGAAAAATGTATTCAGTGATATTTGTATAGGTCTTCATGGATATTGACTACATTTCAGTAAGAATTGAGAGATACTTAAAACGAACAACAAATGCTGTATGTTAGGAATGCCTCAAATAGTATTTCTGCATCTGTAAGTGTTATTCTGTTGTTCTGCAAGGCAAGGGCCTTAATGGATAAGCATTTTTAACTGACAAATGGATTTTGCCTATTTTTTTTATTTGTTATATATATATATATAGAAAATGTTCCATGAAGATGTGGTTCAGTTGGTGCGAAAGAGGCTTGAGCAAGAGGAAGATCTTCCAGAGGAGCAGAGACCTACTGCCCTGGCACGCTCTTACTACTTAAAGGTGCTGTATGACAAAGATGCAACGATTACTGAGAATTGTCTATAAACATATTCATTATTTTGGGATGGGCATGTGAAGCTATGTCGTAGATTTAGAAATACAGGTAAGTCGGTATTTTTAATGAACTGATGTGATTTTTCTCTTTAGCTCCTTGAGGAAGTATTTAATTGGTTCAACAGCCAAGATCCAAAGGTGTGGAACTCTTGTACCAAAGACTTGCCCATGTGAGTAATGGTTTCCATTAATTGATTTGTATAATAATAATAATAATAATAATAATAATAATGAAGTTTTATAAACTCTGTTTTTAAAAGTTATTTTTAGAGATGAACCATCATCATGATTATGCATATGATGTCCTTTGTATACATATATGAAAGTTACAAGCACTGCTCTGTTTGTTTTTTTATGGCATGAAAAGAAATACTTATTATTCTTTTTTTTCTTTTTTTTTTAAATAGGGGGATGCTGTCCCATGCTGTCCATCCTCCTACAACAGAGCATGTTTACGCTCAGTGGCAGGAGAGGGAGGAGCTCTCGTCCAGGGCTCCGCTGGGAGTCCTGCAAGAGGACAATGGACAAAGCTTAGATGTAAAGGAAGAGGAGGCCGTTTCTCCGTTGTCTGGGGAACCAACAAGCCGGAACAACTTCAAAATCAGCAGGGCTGTCAGGCTCAAATTCAAAGGTAATGAATGAGAGCCTTTAATATAATTGGCTACTTTGTAATAAAAAAAAAAAAGATTTCCTGCAGTGTTTAGCCGTTTAAGTCTTTAACTTTTGTACATCTATGTAGGGAAAAGGGGCCGCCTTTCAAAAGCTGATTTAGACACCGGATGGTCTAAGGATGACGAGAGACAGTGCTCTTTGTGTCAAAAATATGGCGACCTCAAACGTAATGTAAGTAATGCATTAAACATGAAAATCAAAAGTTCATAATACATTGTCTATACCCAACTTGGAGAGTGAACTGCTTGTGCCTACTGTACATACAGCATTGATCAGTAACTCAAGGGATTTCAAAATGTATTTTTCTTTTGGTTCCATAGGAAGCGGGCCGGTTGCTGTACCTGGGCCAGAATGAGTGGGCACATATCAACTGCTGTCTGTGGTCAGCTGAGGTGTTTGAAGAAGACAATGGCTCTCTACTACATGTACACAGTGCTGTCACAAGGGGCCGCTTGATGGTTGGTGTTAATTTACCTCATAAACCTGTTAGTTTAATAATGTGTAGTCCTGTACAATAATAGTAGGAACACATTTTTTTGATGATTGATATTTGAGAATTAAAATAATCTGATAACAGGCTCTAATGGTGAGCAAATATGCATTCTTATAATTGATTGCTGTTCCATCTATTCCAACCCCCTTTTTAGCGATGTGAACGCTGCAACCAGACAGGTGCCACAGTGGGCTGCTGTCTGACATCTTGTCAAAGCAACTATCACTTCATGTGCGCCCGCTCCCGCCACTGCGTGTTCCAGGATGATAAGAAGGTCTATTGCTACAAACACCGACATCTCATCAGTGGCAAGGTACATTCTGCTCTTCTCCTTCCAACTACCGGGCTCTGACCGTATCAGTTTAAAGGTTTTGAATTTGATCATGGGTTGCATTATCACTTTTTTTCCTTTTTTATTGTACAGATGATAACTGGTCAAGACTTTGAAGTAAACCGCAGGGTTTATGTGGACTTTGAGGGGATCAGCCTCCGCAGAAAGTTTTTGACTGGACTGGAACCGGAATTAATCAACATGATGATTGGTAAGCACTTATCTTTTAGCTGGTTTCTTATTCAGTCTCTGGCGTTTACTGATCCGACCTTATGTTTGACTCGTTTGTATCCACATTGTCTCGACACAGGTTCCTTACAGATTGACCAACTCGGTGTGCTGACAGAACTTTCAGCGAGCAAAGGAAAACTGTTTCCTGTGGGTTTTCAGTAAGTTGCGTTTTTATCTTTTTAAACTTAATTATATAAATAAATCATATGGAACATGGAATGAAAAGCACTTTTTAAAACTTTATTTTTCCTTCCTCAGGTGTACCCGTTGGTATTGGAGTACAGTTAATCCATTGCGCCGGTGCAAATATACATGTACAGTGCGGGAGGTCCGGCCTGTTGTCCCTGAGAAGCCTGTTGAGGAGATGCCTGACCAAGGAGACAATAACACCATTGCTCACAACCCCTGTCCACTACCTGGTGCGTAGTTTTCTACTCAAAAACTGCATTACATTAGGAAGTGATTTACTGTTAATTGAACCATTCTTATGAATCTTCAGAATCTGAAGCCCAAGAGATTGATATAACGGAGTCCCAACCCCCAATGGAGGAAACCTTTATCCCGGGACCTCCCCCCAAGTTGGATCACGGTGCAAGGCCGAAGATTCCCAGGAGACCAGCTGGAGGAATGTCCCGACCTCTGCCATCCCCAGGTAAAATATAAATTCGTCATTTGTTTTAGTGGGAATCATTTACGTTAGCTAAGAAAAAATATGTTGACCCAATCAAAAGCACACAAATCTCATTCTGATTTCCTTTTAGGAGTAATCCAGTCGAAACCCCACCACATACTCACCATAAGTGATCTGGATGATACTCGAAGGGTTCGTCGCCACAGCCCACACTCGCAGACAACAGGCCTCCGCAGTCACATGCCCCCCCCTCCTATTGGCCCTCTGACTGGACCAATCACCCTCCGTGCTGGAAAGTCTTCCCTTCCCACTTCCCCACTTTTCCCACTTGGTGCTCCAGACAACCTGAACTCTCCATCATCCCGCCCAGACGGAGGTAGAAGTGCTTCCTCAGTCCGATGCCCTGGGAATACAATGACCCATTGTGCCTCATCTTTCTTTCCTCAGTCTGCGTGGCAGGAGGGTGCAGGAAGCTTTCCCTCTCCAAGTCTGTCTTTCTCGCCATCCATACAAAACCTTCCCAGAAATCGATTGTCATTTGATCTGAACCAGTCAGACTCAGTCGAGGTGCCGCACAACTTCTTAGCTTCACCAGAGCCTGAAGATGTCTCTCCAGCTAATGGTACATCACCCCAGGGGGGTTTAGACCAGCAGAAAGATGAAGAAGTGTTTCCCTACAGTTCATTCCACAAGGATCCCAACATCAGTCTGGGCCAAGAGATGAGGACAGAACTGGAAATTGAAGAGACACTCCTGAATGAAGGCGTGGCAATGAACTGTGGAGGACAAATAGTGGTGGAAGGTGATGATCAGGAGGAATTTTGGGGAAGAGCCCAAGAGGTGCACAAGAGGAAGACTCTTGTTGCCAACCTTCCGCGGTCTGCAGCCTCAGCCAGGGATGACGTAGGCAACACCTCTTCCGATGATGATATGGAGCACTATTTTGACTTCTCACGAACAATAGTCAGCTGTCCCGGATCAAAAGATCATTCCAAGTCTCCCTCCTCCCCTTCCTCCCGGCCTATGGCTCAGCTGGATGGTGTAGATGACGGTACAGAGAGTGATGCAAGTATAGTGACCAACGATGATGCTCAGGGTTCTAGTCAAGGTCCAATACAAGCCAAAAGCCTAAATAATAAAAATGTGCCTGAATCGGACACTAAAAACGGCACACAGGCTGTTCAGAGTCTGTTTCCCAAAGCATCATCCAAAGATAAGCATTCGGATTCGTCATCAGTCCCAATCTCAGTTGCCAGCAAAAGTCCTACAGATAGTTCACCTCAAGATCGACCTAAATCCTCTGACACTCCTTCATTAAATCAGGAGATCGTGCTTCCTAATCCAGTTCGTGATGCTCAGCCTAACTTACTCACAAAGGTGCCTGAGTTATTCCAGAGTTCCCGTTTTTCCTCTGGAACATCTCTTGTTCTTGAGAGATGTGACACTAGTCCACTTGAGACCCAACAGTCTGGAACTTATAAACCCCTGAAGTCAGAGCCTGACAGAAGCCACTCTGCTGTGTTGATTAACCACCTAACAGCTAATACAGTGAAACCCTCATCAGCAGATGCTGCCGATAACAGTCAGGGCACCCTTCTGGATCTTCTTCAGCCCTCCCCTGTACCGTCTACAGATGTACAGAACCCGTCTCAAGGCCTTGTAGACTCTATGCAGATGTATTCCTGTTTTCCAGGTTTTAGTCAGCCTCCTTTAACAAGTATAACACTTCAGCCAGTAACATCCTCACAGGAGTTAACCTTCCCATCCATGGGGCCTTTGTCTACTAAACTTACCACGCTCAGTCCTGTCGGAGACATAACACAAGCACTGCTAAACGTTGCCCCTCAAAAAGATCCACTGCGATCAGTTATGTCAGGCCCTGGTCCCCCAGCAGGAACATGTGGAACGGTCTCTCTACCGATCTACTCCACACAAACACAGCCATTGGGTTCTACAGCTGTCACCATCGTTTCTTCTTCTGCATCAATATCGTCTCTTTCTGTAATGTCAACACAATGTTCAAATGCTCAAACGTCAGTCCAAACCACCTCAGCCCCTGTGATCTTAAACGGTTACAGCGCTTCATCCGTGCAGAAGGAAGCCGCATCGGGTCACACAATCTCCATCAACTTTTCTTCACCCAGGCAAGTTTTAGAACCTCAACAGCCAGTGCTTCCCCAGGCTTTACCCGGACATGCTATTCTTACTGTGAAGGAGGTGGGAGGTCCCAATGTGGATCCTACACCACATGTTCTGCTGGTGAACCGCCTCGGGCAGATCTTCGTGAAAAACCCTGAAAGCAACACTTTCCAGCTGCCCACTCCCAGCTCCTCCTCCTACAACTGCGTCACCCAGATCGCCAGCCTTTTGCAAAGCAATGCCCTGTCGGCCACACTGGCAGCAGCTGGTAATATGACTGCTCCACTCCCTGGGGGCAACGTTGCGACAGCAGTTCCTCCAACAGTTACACCCACAGTTCAGAATCCGACCACAATAACTCAGCTGCTCACTCACAACAGCAACGGTGCAGTGACATCAGTTGATGTGAAGAAGCCAAGAAAGACTGTAAAAACACCAAAAGATGAAACTGCTCCAGAGTTGAAAAAAACAAAGAAGAAGAAGGATTCTAGTGCAGCCAAAAAATCCAAGTCATCCAAGGCCTCAGGGCAGCCTGCTCCGTCAACTGAGAATCTGCCCATGACTTCTGCTGAAAGTGCTCAGGCAATTATCAATCAAGCGATGGCGAGTAACTACACCCCCAAGTGGAGTGGGCTTCGAACACTAAGCCCTTCCTCACTCGTGTTGCCACCTGGCCTATTGATTGAGCCGGAGCCTCCAGTGTTGCCTAGCTCTCCATCAGTAACACCAACACCAGCTCCCGCACCCCAACCCCGCACACACGTCCGCATGAAGAGAGTGTCTTCACTTTCAGACCGTATTGTCACAAAGAAGTCTAAAGTTGACTTCCTAAAACCGGAGCCCCCCAGTGAGGAAGAAGAGCGCCGCAGACCTATCTTCCCAAGCATCTCCAGCAGGGCTTCAGGAGTCCGCATCAAGACCCCCACAGTGAAAGGAGTGCTGAACCTGGATCAGTTAAAGGAGGAGCATATAAGCGAGTCCGATAGCTCAGGGTAAGATTTTTACTTGTCTTCAATAGGGCTGCAACTTAACGAACAGTTATCTTCATTATGGATTCATTGAAGAAAAGTTCTTACGTTTTAGAAGCTGGAACCAGCGAATATTTTGCTTTTTTGTTTTGTTTTTATGCTCGAGAAAAGATCAACATTAACATTGAGTGCATTTTGTTACCGTTGTGTGTTTGAACTTTTCTACTCTTGTCTTTCTCAGATCAGAGCCTTGGGATTATATGTCTCAGGGCGAACAAGGCAAAACGCATGCATGGGAGCCGGTGGGGCACAGCACCCTGACTGACTGGAAGAAATACTCTGGTAACACTGAGTTTTAACGGCATGATTTATAAAAAAGATCTGGTCTTTCAACATATGGTTTGACACTAACTAAAGCATCCGACTTAGTTGAAATTGTGGCCACAGCATTTAAGGAACAGTGTGAAAGACGAACCATAAAAATGTTTGGTTTTTTTAGGCGCTGCTTCTACCTCAGATGATGAGCCACCGCCGTCTGACAAGGAGGAGGAATATCAGACTAACAGAGACTATCCACACTTAAGATTTGAGATAACCAGTGATGATGGTTTCAGTGCAGAGGCAGACAGCATTGAGGGTAAGGCTAATATTGCATAAGAAATATTTCCTGCAAATGATCAAACATAAAAATAATAAAACAATTTTCTTGATGTTTTTGATGTAGCACTGTTTTGTATTCACTTTTTTCTCAAACCTTCCTCCAGTGGCTTGGAAAGCCGTGGTAGACGGGGTGCAGGAGGCACGAGCTCTTGCGAGGTTGAGACCTCTGACCTTTCAGAGGATCACCGGCGCCCGTATGCTGGGTCTGGTCCATGATGCAGTGGTGTTCTTGCTGGAGCAACTTCAAGGGGCCCACCGCTGTCAACGCCATGCCTTCCGTTTCTTCAAACAGTTCACCCAGGAGGACGACCTCCCTGTCAATCCCAGTGGCTGTGCCCGCTCCGAGCTGTACCTTAGGTATGCACTCCAATTACGGTTTAAATCCGCTCTTGTGTCCTTAATTAAATCTAACATCGAAACAGTACAGGTGCTATAGCATTGGAAATACAAAAGTGTGACTTTGAAATATTTGAATTTTTTTATAAGTCCATACTCCTCTAAACATGATATCATTTTCTCTTTTCTCTCAACAGGAAGTCCACATTTGACATGTTTAACTTCCTGGCTTCTCAGCATAGACAGCTTCCTGACATTGGGCCTTATGACGATGAGGAAGATGAGGTTCTTTTGAAGTCGACAAGGTCAGGCTTCACTCATTTAGTTGCAGATTGTAGTACCACTTTAAATTGCACCTTGCTGTCTTTCCTCGATGTATTAAGTGAATTATCATCTGATCTTCCTCACAGACGGGCTACTAGTTTGGAGTTGCCCATGGCCATGCGCTTCAGACATCTGGAAAGGACATCCAAGGAGGCAGTAGGCGTGTACAGGTCAGCACAGAACTACATATACAAAATAATATGTAATGCTTAACATTTTTTTGATTTTAGTTATTGTCTTGGAGGGGCACCTGGGGACAACAGTGCTGGGTTTTTACATTTTGGGTGGGAACAATGAAATTGTATTTTATTGAATCTTTTGAACACAGTACTAATATTTTACACATACATAAGGGTATGGGTCACTATTTCTGTCGACTTGTAAAAGAATACATTGAAACAATATCAAAATTCTCAAGATAAAATTACAAATGAATACAACTTTTGGGTACATTTATTTTGTGTATATTTATTACATATACTTTGTATTCTGAGTAAATGTACAAAACAAACAAGCAAAGAAAATTATAGCAGGACAAGCCATCATGTCTGAATCCAGAGAGCCAAAAACATTATAGAAATTGTCTAAGAAAAACGTTTTGAGTGTTTTAATCACTTGACAAAAGTCATGCTGATGAGGATCATGATCTTTGGAGATCAATCATTTCTGGGAATATTGGGACAAGAATGAATTGTGGAAGAGTTTAATTGAGACAAACTATTGACCAATGGGTTTCCTGGTTCATTCAAGACGACATTTATAACCGTTTATGTTAAATTCCTGCTATAATTTAGTATTAATGTTTTTGGGGGATATCCAAATGTGTTGTGAAAAAATGTGTGGAAGATTGGATAATATTTATAGGTTAGAAATGACAGAATATCTGTTTTATGGATTGTCAGCACCTCGACAGACTCGCCATGACACAGTTGACACATCATCAATCAGCAAATGAACTTGTGTGACCTAACCGATTCTGACTTTTGTGTGTCTGTTGCAGGTCTGCTATCCATGGCCGCGGTCTTTTCTGCAAGAGGAACATCGAAGCAGGGGAGATGGTTATTGAATATGCAGGTATCGTCATTCGCTCAGTGCTCACTGACAAAAGGGAAAAGTACTACGATGGCAAGGTTGGTCGGGTTTCTATTTCTTTGATCGGTTTTATTCAAATGTAGTCTACAATAATTGAGCTTTTAATGTTCAGCATGGTTAGCGGGTGTATCAATAAGTTTAATTTTTGCCTTTGCAGGGTATTGGCTGTTACATGTTCCGCATTGATGACTTTGATGTGGTGGACGCAACCATGCATGGAAACGCAGCGAGGTTCATCAACCACTCCTGTGAACCTAACTGCTACTCTCGGGTGATCAACGTGGAAGGCCGAAAGCATATCGTCATCTTTGCTCTTCGGAAGATCTACAGAGGGGAGGAGCTCACCTATGACTACAAGTTCCCCATTGAAGACGCCAGCAGCAAACTCAACTGTAACTGTGGGGCCCGACGATGTCGGCGTTACCTCAACTGAGACATCCCTGTATGAAAATGGGAGGATCCTGTTTACTAGTAAGCCTTAAATTAAGGTGGATTGGGCTTGGGGGGGTGGGGGGGTTAGCGGGCAGTCCACACAGAAGGGGAATTCGCCACTATGAGACCAGTCCAAAATATTTGGCTGGTCAGAAGTGATAATTGGACATTTTTATAGATTGTAGAAGAAGAAGAGGAGAACCTTCACGGAAAGTTAATATCAGGCAAGTTCCTTGTTTTGCCTGTGAAAGGGTTCAGATGTACAGAGCAACGTCTTTACCACAGCAGTAAATATTGTTGAGGAAGTGGTTTTGGTGTTCATGTAAACAGGATATTTAAACCAGATGTTAAAAATGTAGGGCGTTCCTGGATCAGTAGAGGTGACACCAACAGGATTTCTTTGATACACACGTCAAGCCTTATCTGTTTTGAATCATTGCTGAAAACCTATAGCTAGGCTTTGAGAGATTCCTTATATGTTTTATTCATTTCTAGGGGGAGGGGTATGTCTGTCTATAGTACACTTGTAATCATGATTGCTCCATCCTCCAGTGATGGGAACATTATAACCCCATCCGTGCAGTGGTGAAGTCAGTTTTTGAGCCATACATTCACTCAAACCTTTATTTGTGTGTTTTATCTTGCATTTAACACTTCTAGCGTTGTTAATAGTTTTTTATTTTTTAGACTTTTTTTTTTGTTTCTCGGGAATTACAAAACAACCGCGGTGCTAAGTTTGGAAAGGTCTTTAGTTGGACAAAGATGTCCTGCAAATCAGGAATTGTTTAGCTGTTTATTCACCCCGCTGAGACCGTTTATCTTAATTGTATGCCCTCGAGCAGTAATCCCATCGTCATTGGAATGTAAAGTGTCTGCTAATTTTCACACTTTAGGATGTTGGTTGGCCGTGTGTCATCTACTCTCTTCCTATGTTGACTTTTAAAAAGATAGCAATCTAAAGGTTTCCGTCAGTAACATGGTGTCATATTTATAAAGACAGAAACGTGTCTTTAAGGTTTTCTTTCTAGATGTACAGTGTATGTAGCAAACACTACCCAAGCCAAAAGTGAAGAGTTGTGGTGAATATCAGTTTTTAAAATATATATTTTATTTCTCCCATAGCAGATGCTCATTACCTATTGCAATAAGATGTTGCTGCCCTACAGTTGCACATAAATAACCATCAAACGTACAACGTTATCTTCATCTTTGTGAAACCTGCTACAGTTTATCTCTTAATCAGAGAGAGCACTGGTACAAGGCATCGCCACCGTGTGTGTGTGTGTGTGTGTGTGTGTGTGTGTGTGTGTGTGTGTGTGTATTCAGCTCCTGCACCAGGCTTGTCGACAACTTTCTAGATGTTGCCGAAAACATTCAGTGTGAAATGGTGCTGAGAGAATGCACTCGGCACCTTTAAAATAATGTTTAATGTTGTTCTTAGTCGATGTTCAGTGCCGTCATTGATAAGGCTAATCTGATTCACACACTGTTCAAATTAGTAGTAATATTTATTCATGTGATTTGATTTCTATTTTTAATGGTAAAAGGTTGTGCTTTGTATAAACGGTGGCGGTCTAGTGTATTAGGAGATCTCCCCCTTATTTGTATCTTCTTTTTTTGTTTTGTTTACAACTGATATCCTTCTACTAATTTACTTGAATTTTCATTTAGGGGCAGTTGTGTCATCCATTTAAGCCTTTATGACAGAAGTTGTTCTAAAGCAGGTATTTTTAAAGAATCCTTTTTATTTTTTGTTACGGTAGATTACTGACGGTCTTAGAATCAGCCACAGGAGTAAAGTGAGCACTGTTTGCCTCCCCAAGCCCATGATCATCTTTGTTTTTTCCCCCACACCATCATGTTTTGTCTTGATCTTAATCCCCTTTCCTTCTTGCATGTCCAATCACTGGGATGGAGCCCAGAAAATAACTTGTGTCAATCACCTAGCTGACAACAAGAGCAGAGTCACTCCCAACTCCTTGCAAGGATTCTACCTCAGCTGTTTATACAGATGTTTGGGAATACTGATGCAAAAAGAGAGGATGATAATTTAAAGAGTAGCTTGGTTTTAATGTCCTGCAGAGCTGGTGAGTGTGTGCCTGTTTGTGTCATTTTGTGTGTGTGTGTGTGTGTGTGTGTGTGTTTGCTATGAAGGATAGAAAGCACTAGTCAAAACCTGAAGTTATCATGACCATCTCTCCCAGAATCTGTTAAGAAAGCTGTATGTTATATATACACACACATATATATAAAAAAAAAAAATTATATATATATATATATATATATATATAGTAGGGTTATTTTAAAGTGTAAAAGACATAAAAATGAGAAAATATGTGATCTTTAAATTTACGTCTTTGTTACCATGTACAAATAAACCCTGGGTTTGTAAATATTTGTATACATATTTCTAAACCTGTTTAATTTTTCTATGCACTTTTTTATTTATAATGTTATTTGCTTAATAAAGATGTTAAGATGTTTGAACAAATTCCGTTTTTTTTTTTTATTATATAAGGTGAAAGTAGTAAAAACACGTGAAGCAATAAGCTTTAAGCAGAATGTATGATGGAGTATTAGGGCCACAGGAAAAACATATGAATTAATTTGAGAATTAATTCATGTTTACAAGAAAAAGTTGTGGTATTTCCAGAATAAAGTAAAAAAAGTCATATTGAGAATAAAGTCTGACTCAAATAGGTTGCAGGTTTACGGTCCATAGGCTGTAGCCTCCTGTTAGTTTGACTTCTTCATTGTATCATGAGTGTAAAAAATGTTTTAAAAGTAGGTAACGATGGCGTAAACAATATATTAAAATATAGAAGATGTTTGGGACTTTCAGTTGCACTATTACAAAAAGAGGAATAGAGGTTCAATGCGGACATTAGAACATTTCATCAGCTCAAAATATACACGAACGGTACTTGAAGCCACAAAAAAGGGTTGTGCTGGCAGCCAGTCTTGTCTCGTCAGTGACGTCCATATATATACCTCTGGAATCTTCCTAGAGAAGAGCGCCAAGCGTGAAAGGGATTGCAATGCTGAGTGGCTGCCAGTTTAATCTTTGTAGTCTTCCTTTAGTATTGCATATTTCCAAAATACTGGGGTACTCGCTAAATACAAATTATAAAAGGTTGCCAAAGTGAGTGCAGCAGAGGTCGAGAAATGCTGACTTTTAGTCTAGTATGTCTCGAGCTCCAAGAACACTTACGCTTCCCATAATGCAACTTGATAATACTGTATATTTCACTAGACCACTTTTGTCTGATAAATACCAATGACTGCCAGAAAAAGCTCCCTATGTAGTTCACTATATTTTACCCTTCCTGTTTTATGTGTCCGAATTCTAGATGTGCAAGATTTATGCTCTATATACACAGTGCAATATACAGCTATTCACATGCTGTTCTATTTGCTCAGGAAAACTCTCTCTTCTTTGTGGATTCCTGGAATTGGTGGCACATCTTTGGGATGGATCTTTTGGAAATGATCATAGAAAGGCAAACATCTGCAGTCTTACCCATGCAGTGAAAGGCTTTGGCAGTCACATGTGGAAATAATGTTACACTTCCATCACATTCCGTCCAAGTTTGTCGAGAACAACTATGGCATCATTGCGCTCCATATGTCTGAGCAGCTTAGCCAGGTGCCCTACTGTCCAGTCGGGCTGTCTGCTGGTGATCCCCTCCAACACGGCTTTCAGGGGGCTCTTATTGTCCTTCATTGAGTAAGTGTAAGTTATCCAGGTGGCGGGGAAGGAGCAATGAGAAGCCAGATGTTTGGTGTTCTTTATTCCATTGTATTCTGGATCCAGCAAAATCACCAGCTCTTCCAAAACATCCAGGTTGTCCAGCACTGTCTGTAAAGGTGCTGACATGATGTTGGGACCTGCAGAAGAAAGTTGTGGGGTGTCAAAAATGCAATTTATTACATGACTTTATTTCATTGTTATTATCAGGGCTCAGTGTAATGATTGTTCCAATAATAACATACCTTGTTTTTTTAAACCAGATTCTGATTATAATAATAGTCTACAGCTGCTGTTCAGCCATACTCATTGTTACTTTTCCAGCAGATCAGGATGCATGAACAAAGAGATATAAATCAGTAGCTTCACACTACTGATCTATTCAATGATTGTCACAGACTGACTCGATCATTTAGTACATTTAGAGTTAGCAGAGTATTTCCACTCACTCAGAATGCCCTGCTGCTCATTGTTACCAGTTGGAGCAGACAGGGGAGAGAACCCTGCATTGACGTAAGAAGATCTTCTGCTGTAACTCAACACTGTATTCCAACCTGCATTAAACACAAGCATAAAAGAAACACCGTTATAATCAAGGCCAGAACCACCACAATTTAGTGCATTCCAGGAGGATAATAAACTGTCTGCTCTTTAAACAATAAACATGGTCAGTTTATGTGCAGTGTCCCCCATCCTCACTTGTCTACAGAAGACTTTCTTTTCCACTTGTATACTCATTTATCTATTCAAAACCTTAACTTTCAATATGCAAACCTCTTTTCCGCTTCATGTAGATAAGACGAGCACATATCACAACAAGCATGCTGGAAATTAAGATGACTAAAGGTACTGCCCCTGCAAAAATAGAAAGAAAAGGTACGATTAAATTCAGACATTGAAAAAATGTGTTCTTGTTCCAATATCAAGAGTAGGTTTAACGTACATAGTATTGCACCAGGACTAGGTGGTATAGTACGTGGATTATCCGTTAAGATGGTGCCTTCGCTTGTCTGACTCTGAAATGAAACCCAGAGTGAATTGTTTGGATAAGAAGTCATCTCTGAACCAGATCAAACATTAAACCCATCTTTCACAATAAACCAAAACCATCTTCCTGGTTCTGTTCCATGTAAAGCTTTGAACAACGACAACAACTTACTCTAGAGGAAATGTAATTGCTGTCTTGTTCTTGTACAACTAGCCTATTATTTAAATAGAGAAAATGTGAAACAACTGTGAGCAAATGGAATATGCTTATGATGAATTATGCGTATAATAAGTGCTTATAATAAATACATATGTTACTGTTATAAACATGTCAACACTCAACAATTTCTAAACTACTAAAAAAAATGACACTGGGGAAATCTTTCCAGTGGGTCTATTTCCCTTTTCAAAAATAAAGTTGACGTAATTCTTTTCTGCCGATTAGGATCAGTACTACACATGTACTTGGACTATTATTTACCATTTACAAGACGAATAATAATAATAATAATAATAATAATAATAATAATAATAATAATAATAATAATAAGAAGAAGAAGAAGAAGAAGAAGAAGAAGAAGAAGAAGAAGAAGAAGAAGAAGAAGAAGAAGAATGCTTGCTGCCTACTCACTGCCACAGGAACTCTTGTTGACCTGCTTCTATGGAAATTCAGAAGAAAAAATATGTTCTGAATAAGCTTATGCGGTCTTTAGGTCTACTGGGAAAATCAAATTTTGTTCACAGTGGAAAGATTAACACGTCATAGTTCGGTGTAATATGTCTAGCATTACTTTGTCGTATTTACTGGAGTTTATGGAGTGCAATTTACATAATTAATTTGGCCTTTTTTTAAATTACGTATCAATTACGTTTGGCTTTTTTCCAGGTTAATGAACATACTTTCTTCTTACCCTGGATCTTGGCACTTGGTGTCAGCAGTTGTGTTGCACGGACTCAAAATGTTATACCCGTGCGGACATGTGGTACAAGGTTGACAATATGCGCTGCTGCCATCATTAAAAGTATTGGCTTTGCACTCTGTGGCGGGGACATCGTGTCGCGATCCGTTGTCCTCATAACCACAGTTAGGGGTGATTTCATATCCTGTATTGTTAAAAACAACAATATAATGGAATATAATATAATATGATATGATATAAGAAAATAGAAAATAATAATAACCTACCTGGCGTTACAGGACACGAGACACATTTTGAAATAGTCCTATTCCAGTAGGTATTCAGATCAAGACAATTGGCAGAGTGCCCCATCACAAAACTGCGGCCAAAAGTAAAAACAAATCCGTATAGGCTACTGGAGACAATGTGCCTTCAACTTAATCACAGACAACACAGACATAGCTGTCTGGAAATTTAGATTGCCTACGTAAATGTAATCGTTGCTGGGTCCACACATTTAACTCCACCCACTCTTTTGACTTCTCTGAGTATGGAGGCCTAGGGATGGAAACAGCATTTGCTATCATTCTCAATCCTAATTTTCTTTTTTTTGTTTTGTAAAATAGTCAGCTTCGAAAAAGTAAATACAAATGGTATATTTATTCTACATAAGCTATAAAAACTATGAATTCAATTAAATTCATATATGTTTTATTTTGTTATTGTTGTCTGATAGCCTACAGATATGCAACGACGATTAGCTGGATAATATGTATGATGATATAGGGTTGTATGTTGGCTTTACACAGCTGGGGGCATTTATCATGCATAGGAAGTCTTACAAAATATGCTGTTTGGTTGCTTTATGGAAAATGAGTTTGATCCACACTAGGGACTAAAAGTCAGGATATCTCAGTGTGTGCTGTTTTAATTTTGACCACTTTTCTAACTGTTCTAAATATATTGAGTACCCCTTTAATAACAGAATGACTGGTTAATCATTCTGAACCTTTTGGGCTGGACATTAGACCGATAGTTTGTTTGAAAATTTAGATAATATTGGTTGTTGTGGCTGTTCACACTTAAAGTACAGAGAATACAAAAAAAGTTAAAGTTACAGATTTACAATGTCAGTAATACGGTTGATTTATAAAATAAGAAGAGTACTGAGCCCTATGTAATACTAGCCTAAATGTAATTTTTACGTCACGTCACCCTGTCAGAATCCTGAGTCTAACTAGAGTTTACATATGACCAAATTTGGTTACTATGGGCAAAGTCAGAGGAGTATGATGATGGAAGCCGTGAACATTGCACCATCTTTTTTTCCCTTTGACATAGAGATGACATCAACACATGTGACCAACAACACTATCTTACCACCAAAGTGGAAATAAATGGTTTAGGGTTAGTTGTAGTCAATTGTATCTTTAACACGTTTTAGTCTGCGTTTTTAAAATGTTTTTGGTGGCTAATCCATATTTATATATCAGTATTATTATATATATTATTAAACCCTTCAATGACATCATCAGGGTTATCTTGGCTTGACACTAAAATGTGAATAGAAAGTCTGCGTTAGACGTACAAACCGAATGTGAGTATAACGAAGTGGACCTGTTGCATTATGTAAATTGTGGGATCCATTGTTTTTGAAGGACATCTCAGACTGTACAGATTTAGATCTTTCTAATTTTTTTAATTATTATTGCCCTTGTGATTCCCTGAACTTCAAGGCTTTGCAATACTAAATCAATACTGCAATACTTTAAATGTATGTGCAAAACATTCGTATCTACCGCCTACCTTATGATTGACACAGATTGAGTTACAAATTAGAATGATTTTTGCTCAGTTAATAATAAACCAAAAATATATAATATTTATTTTCCAATCACTTTAAGTTGCAAACATTTTTATTTTTTAAAACCTACTAATATATTTAAATGGATCCTGTTATATTCTATTTGAGAAAAATATTAACATAAATCAGCACAGTAATCATCATTCAGTCACTGTCTTGTGGTCATTGCAACATACATGCAGCAATCCAAGGTTTTGCAAGTTCCTATCCTCTGAGTTATTTCCACCATACTCATTCTGAAATTCCACTTCTGCATTATTTTAGTCATCATTTAGGGACAAAGCTATAATCATCATCATCATCGTCATCATTTGCTTCAGACAGGCCTTCATTTTTAGAGTTACTGTCATCCAAACTGTCAGTTGGAAAGTCCATTATGAATTTCATGACAATCCATAAAAAACGTTGTTATTTTTTTATTTAGTGAAGCGGGACATGACAGAGCTAACATGACGGGGCAAACCAAACAAACAAACCACTAAAGAAAACAACAATTGGCTGTGGTGGCCAATGAAATACCTTGGTCTAACCATGTTTTGTTGTCTTTATTTGCATTTTCAACAGAAAGAAACATCCAAAAGTTGATATTTCAGTATGAACCAGACATTTACAAATAAGACGTTTATTTTCCCAGAGGATGAATCCTGCTGACTTTGGTGATTCCCCTGACTGCTCTACTTTGTGTTTATTGCTAATTAGCTATGTTAGCATGCTAACGTGCTACACAAAGACAATGAACATGGCATACACATTATACCTGCTAACATGGCCATGTTAGTATTGTCATTGGGAGCATGTTGGTATTCTGAAGTTAGTGTTTGGTATAAAGTACAGACTCACAGAGCTGCTAGTATGGCTTAGTCTGGTTTAACCTTTGGCAAGCTTCCTCTAGAACTAAAAAAGTCAAATGTTTTTACAGGCAGACTAGAACTCCCACATGACGAGTAAACTGACATTTTAATGTCAGGTCACCCATACTCTGTCTAATGTACTCCCACATGCTTACAATGTTTACATATTTTAAAACATCACAGCCTTGTTCATGTGTTTTTTGGTTTAGATAACTTTTGTCCCCTTTCCTGTGTAGATGAGAGGAACAGCTGAGTCTACTCTACTCTGGCAGAATGATGGAGCTTAGCTCCAGCTGGATCTCTGCAAGCTTCCCTCCTTTTTGTTGGCTGCTCCAATATCTTTTAAAGCATGCAGGCTGAAACAGCCTTTAAAAGTCCCTACATTGTCCATTTAGTAGCTTCTATCACAATCGTAGCAGTTGTTTAAAATGTTTAATCAAAAAGATAGAAACCATGTATTTATGTCTAATATATCTGTGTTTTGTACAAAGTCTGGAATATGACACTGGAATTATTATAGAATAAATTAAGAAAACAAGAAATCTGGGGTTTCAAAACTGTGTGAGGGTGGAGAAAGAATCCTTCATGACTCCTTTCCTTTTTCCACAGAGATGCAAACTCCTTTTTCCGGACATCATGTCAGGAGTTTTTCAAGTGCTTGCCAAGAAAAGCCAAGTGACGCCATAAAAGTACAGATTTGCAACATTTGCTTGCTTATGTCTCACAGAAACAGAGCAAGCCTTCTCGCATTGCTGCTCAGTGAGAGAGACCAAAACTGTTTCACGCTACCCTCAGTATGATCAGCGGTACAACCGCTCTAGGACTAGACGGAAGCACTACCCTTGGTGTGGCACACTGCTCGAAATTGCCACCGAATACTGCTTTCAAAGTTCCAAGGGCCACCTTGGTTGTTGAAGCCACAGGTGAGTAATCAATAATAATAGAGAAGTACAAAAGCGGATATGAAGCTTTAAAGGTCCCCCAACATATTTATTTTACTTTACCGAGTGGTATATAGCAACAGAGTTTTGTTAATCTTTTACCTAGATTTCCGCTTCCCCTCTGCTACATACATGTGTGGGTTTATATTGCAGTTCTTACAGCATTGCAAAATGACATTTCAGCAATTTTCATTGGGACTTCATTTTGGTGGTATATTCCGAAACTATTTCCACAGAGTTCTGCTAAAGAAACACTTTTACATGTACTTTTAGAACCACAAGGGACAATAACCAAATCACCCCCACCGGTTTGGCTGGAGGCAGACATCTCAAAACTGTCTGACTGAATACCACAAGTGGTAAGTGAAAAAAGTGTTTGGATTTGCTTTCATTACTTGTGTAAAAATTGTTGTGGTTCACATCTAATCCTTTGGCCAACTATGCTTCTCATTTACTGCCTATTGACATATGCATTTAGAGAGACATTTTTCTCTCAGTACAGTCAAGATAGTCTGTATTCCTTGGGAGAGTATTATATTCATTGCATTGTTCATTAAGGTAACCATGGTCAGAAAAAGGCCCAACGTTTTTTGAAAAACAGGAAATGAAATGTCCCTCACTCAGTTGGCCGGAATCCCTTATTTTTATATATTTTGTTACTGACTGTTCTGAACAGTCCATGGATTAGGGTGACCTTGAGGAGCAAAGGAACAATATTGGAATAAATTATTTAATTATTAATAAAAATGATTCCCCCCCCTAAAGAAATTGCCTTTGGCAAGACATTTACATCAGTGGCTGCATTTCAAATCACATACTTTTTCTTTTTAGTATGTACTGCAGCTGCCCTTACAAAGGGCCTACTGTAGCATGCAGAAGGCATACAATTGGGACATACTATTTTGTCATAACAATGCACCTTGAACTTTGACCCACTTGCTCATATATCCCCTGCGCAAAGGATTGTAGGTCAGAATAGCCAGAAAAAGCATGCTGGCTTGCATGCTGCAAAATGCGACTGGATGTAATAGGATGTAATCCTGGTATTTTTGGCATACTGCATTTGACATACTATGTATTAGGACATACTAAATCTTTTTCTGGCATACTAAATAGCATGATAGTATGGGTAGTGGAAGTTTCTGAAAGTATTCTTTTGAGGATGCATACATCACTAGCCTATACATACACATAGTGCAGCCTATATGAAGCCTGAGAGGCAAACAAAGTTTACAAAGCACTCACTGTTACTGTTGGAACGAGGAGGGCAGAAAAAAGCTTTTAAAAAATGAAGGGGACATGCCCCAATCCTTGTTATATCCTTTGTTTTGACTATTTCTTTCATAAAATAGCCATTAAACAGAGAATGTTTGTTTTTTGTACGGATTAAAGAAACGAGATATAACACGTTGTCACATTTTGTTCTTCTGTCCTTCCTCTTCAGCCACATTCTCCATTCCCAATCTCCTCCATTGCCATTTTCCTTCCATCCACCATCATCTGCTCTACCTGGCCTTTCCCGCCCACCTCCTCATCTGCATCACCCAAACACCCATCGGCTTCCAATTCCCTCACATTAGATCCAGCTCTACAAATACCAGACCACTGTCACTTTGCTTTTGCCAGTTCATCCTAGTTGCAATGTACATTATAATCTGGATTTCAAACAACCTAAACCTGAACTCTGTTCTCAGAATCTGAGTCTGTCAACCAGTAGCTGTACCTGCTTACCAACACCTGCCTGTAAGTTTATTTATATACAATAATCTCTTGAACTTCCGTTCCATTTGAGTTTGGGTCTTTCCCCTGCTGCCTGCTCTTCTAATCGTGACACATGCAAATTAGCTTTAGAGGTGCCTGTGTGTGTGTGTGTGTGTGTGTGTGTGTGTGTGTGTGTGTGTGTGTGTGTGTGTGTGTGTGCGTCATTTAATTTAGTTTTGTCATGCAACGTATCTCTTTCGAAATCATGCTTTGTGAGACAGAATGCAGTATCTGCATGAGATTGTTGGCAAATTCAGTGGTTACTGCATGCGTTAAACCAAAATGACAAAACTGTAATGACTAACGTCTGGAAAACATTTCTTCATAGTTGTGGACAATAAGAAGATATGTGGCCTCTCCTACTAACAAGGATGTCACCCTCACTTGCAAAGCTTTTAGGTTTTATCCGTCCATTTAAAATGCCTGTAGAACTGAGGCTGAGCTGCAGGCATTTTAATTACCGGTAAAACAAGAGGGAAGTTAAAAGGGTGATGTTTGAAAGATTGTAATAGAAGATAGAACGGTGGAAGTAAAGTGGAAAAAAACATTTTGGGAAATATTTGGTACGCATGTTATTCTATTTCCTTTCACAGATCATGTTCTCGTCCACACCAAAATCTATTTTGTACACTATCCAGTAAGTTGACATAATAAATATTTGTATAAGCTATTGGGGCTCCAAAGAGACTTTTTCCCTCCAGTTAATTTCAGAAAAAAAAGATGTAAAACACAACCCATACCCATAAACGATGTCATTTCAAACCCTAACACTCTTAACTAAAGTTACTATTTTGCAGTCTTGTCTTAGAAATGTTATAGCTCTTTTACCTCAGAAAACATCTTGACGTATTTTATAGTTGGAAAGGTTTAAATAATTATGTCTTATTTTCATTTATCTGCATCAGTTTCAGGGTCCTGGTAATGGCTTAATGGGACACTTGAATAGGACGGAGCCATTGTTAAAGTTAACACATGCTTTTCCTATTATGATCAGACAAAATATCTGCTGTGAAAGACCCATTGTGTTCAGCCCCTTCGGCAGGATTCATGAGAGCTCATCCATGATTTAATAGTTGACTCTTCAAGTGTGAACATTCAAACACATAGTGACATTTTGTGGCAAATTATGTGTACTTCGATAATAAAAAAAATAAGTGCATTGACATGTTTGACGGAACACTAACAGCCACATCGATCTCATTGTATACACAGGCATGATGAGTCAAGCCAAAAGAGTAGATTAGACCTGCGTCGGTTCCACTCCACCGACCGGGTACCCAGGCGCACACGTTAATGTCTCACGCACATTGCAAACTCCAAGCCAGCAGAGACTGGGGAACTTGCACAGACGGAATAATGGAGGAGAACAAAGACTAGTCTAATTAGATGTAGTAGTTACTTACACAGAAGACATGAAATATGGAAGAAGAAGAAGAAGAAGAAGAAGAAGAAGAAGAAGAAGAAGAAGAAGAAGAAGAAGAAGAAGCATAACATAAATAATGGCTAAACCTTGCTCTTACACGGACCTACAGTTGTCTCTTCAAACTAGCGCTGCACATGAAGTTTACAATAACATTGGTCCTTTTTGAAACTACAAGCCCTTGACGTCAGAGATAAACACAAGGAGGCGTCTCATTTCCAGTCGGTGTCATGCTAAAGTAGCCTCCCTCTGACAGGAAGTGTGCCCCCGGACGCGGAAGCGCATATTAGGCTAATATGCTTCGGTTTCAACCAAGTAGGATAAAGGGAAAATGGCAACATGTGGATTGTTTAATTCATAATTTTAGTATTGTTTTTATCATTGAGGTTTTGCAAAGTGCTTCATCTATCAAATTCCAATTTATTCTTGTGTTATTGAACGTCATAATAGCACTATTGTTTACTACTACAGTATAACGACAAATCATCTTTTTCCTGGTAAAGAAATGTTTTTTTTCATACAGTGCCTTTTGTAACACAAAGCGATGAAGTGATTTGTTTTCTTCGCATACCGTCTGTTTGTATTCACCCTCTGTCTGAAACACTCGCTTTTAGTGTGTTTTAACAAAATTGTGTTGCTACTTGCTAGGCATCATCTTGGGTCAACTTCCTGTCATTGCATAAACTGCAACCGGAAATAAACTAGGGCACATTTAGAATATTTACTTTAAAAAACTGTAGTTGTGACATCACAACTTTACACAATTTCTGGGGCCTCGTTTCTGAAAAAGGGCTGTGTGGATTTCTACATGGATTAAGGGTTTTGATACTTTATCAGTATTTATATATCACTTAGTCCTGCTTTTATAATAAATAAATATAAATAAAAACATAGCTGATGAGAGACTTTTGAGGGATACCATTAATTTAATGTGCATTAGAAAAAAAGGTTTCTGTTTAAAGTCAAAACACTTATCTTAACACTGTCATGAGTAAGGTATACGTGTTTTCTTTATTTGTACAAATGACAAATAATTGCCAAGGTGGCATGTCATGGCATATTGATCAATTCAAAGCCTATAAATGAACTGAATGAACTACTACTTTTCATTTGATACCCCATACACATTAAGATAATACTGTACAAAAAAACAAAAAATATTTCAGTGTCTTAAACTCTACTGAAAGCTCCCTCTAGGAAACAATGTGTACGGTTACATACAAAACATGATAAATATGACTTCTGGGATAACTTTAGTCGCATAACTTCTGTGTTGCTTTTTGAGATTTATGGCAGGTAAATACCGCTTGGTATAAATATATCCATAGCATGCAACTTGTGAAATAGGCAGCAGTGGCATCAGTGACTGATTATGCAGAACATCTACTTTTAATGGAAGAGTAAAAAAATAAAAAATGCTAAACTATTGTTTGTCACTAGATAGACAGACAAGGCTGCCTTCAAACGCTGTTATTCTCATCTCAATGAACCAGAGCAGTTTAATGAGCTGTCCGGTGAAATATTAAGATGCCTACGGCATTCCTTTTTGTCTGTGTTGCATAAATACAGTCCCAAATGTTATGATGTATGGGATTTGGCTAACTTGAAGTTGTGTTGACTGACACTGGAGAGAACTCTTCTCTTTCTGCTTTTCTCTGACTATAATAACACAGGATCATATAATGGCTGCAGGTTTTTAAGTGCTGGATCAATGAATGTAGTCTGTTTTTAAATGTTCCAGCACTTAATAAAAACCCTCAGCCACTTGACCCATCTTTACATGGTGATTCATTTGTGAGCACTACTACAGAAAAAAACCCTGATTTGTTACAGTAGTTGCCCTCATGAGGGCGCTATAAACCCAGGTCAAACTTACAAAGTTAACACATTACTGTACAATAAGCTGTTGCTGTAACTTTGCTGCATGGACATGACCTAATAAGAAATGGTAAACACTTTCAGTACCTTTTCTAACATGTCATTGGCAATTAGTGCAACATTTCTCTCTTCTATAGTTGTGAATGTGTATTCGGAGTAGTTTCAGTTTGTATAGACGTTATTGCAACACTTTAAAAACACCTTTAAAACAGTGGTAAGTGTTGTCAAAGGACCTTCTTGGTTTTTCACACCTTATCTGGGATTATCCTTAAGAAAATCAAATGATTAGCAGCTGTTATTCAAATGACATGATAGTACATAAGAGGCACAAATTCAAGCTACATTTATGAGAACTTTGTAAAGACAGTGTGCTGTGAGGCTCAGATGTGTGAGTTGTACAGGTAAGTGCTGTTGATGCTCCAGTCCGGAGGGAAGTCCTGCACCGCGTGGCTCTTGACGTGTTTGTTCATGGAGACCAGGCTATTGCAGAACTCCAGGCACACTGTGCACTGGTAGGGCGTGGCCCCGCCGTGAGTCCGCAGGTGCTTGATCATCGCTGAGTAGTCCCGTGAGCGCTGGCCACAAATACGACACTCGAAGGGTTTCTCTCCTTGAAGCAGAGAGGAGAGGACAAGGGGGACAGGAAGGAAGAGGGAGAAGAGAGGTGTGCGCACATGAGAGAGAACTTTAGGTATTAAAAGTGTCATTCTTTACCATTGTTCTACAATAAGTTACTATACTATATCATCTGACTAGATTTATATTTTCTTTTCAGATTGAGGGATACATTTCTTAATTTGATTTACCAAAATCAACTAACCTGGGTCACAAATCATCCAGATCTCCATCGATACGTTAATGCACAACTTGCATGTACGAAAAGCAAAATACAAATAGATGGATAAATGGGTATACACTATCATTTTGAACAAGTAAAAACAAGTAACATTAAACCTCAACAGCAAGTTATATAAGATACAATAAATATATGGTTGGCATCTTACAGTTTTAGGACACATTTAATATGTAATATTTAGATTAAAGACGCCATCAAATTGCTCTTATAAATATTGTTTTCAGGATAAGATTTAATTTTAAATGCTGACCCATTCTATCTGGGAAAAAAAGCTTTTTTGAAGGTGTATGTTTGAGCACCATTTATGTGGTTTAGTATGTTTCAACCACTTTACAACAAATCATCTTATAGGCTTTATATTAATCTTTTTCTTTCTTTTCTTTTTAATACACATGCTATAGTGTTTTACACAATGTTTCGTAACTTAAACTTTGCACAACGTCCAAATATGCAGAGAACACTGTCTGACAAAGATGGTCCTCAGAGTGAATATTCTGCCTGAGGTTACTGTTGTCAAAGCTATCATGGCACAACAGTTGTAAGGGCAGCATTTAAGTGTCATTACACCCCAGAAATAATCAGACTTAATCAGACAGACGGCTGTTAAAGCAGACTTGATGTTAATCGTTGCTTTGATGGATTTTCAATCTCACGCAAGTTTCAGGTCTGCAAGTTTCAAGTTCCTGTACAATGTGTTTCATAGTATCACAATTAGTTGAAACTGTCAGCTGCCTGGAAGTTGCTGAAAAAATCACAAAAAAAACACAGCAGTCTGCATTTTGAAGATGTTATTCAGCAATGCTTCGTAGTAAATGGTCTAAAACATGCAAACGTGTTGGTATGGTCCTGTGACGGCCCCTGCTTAACCTGTCTTGTGTCAGTCACTGTGTTGTATCTGTTTAAAGTGTCAGTGGTGTCCTGCCCTAGAGCCGGGGTTGTGACAGTCCTAATGGGCTTAAAAAGAACACTTGCACACAAAAACATTAACACCAGTAACAAACATATCTGGCCCAGTTAACCTAACTTCACTTTTGAAACTGGATTTTGGACAAAAACAAATGTGTTGCATTTTGAAATTCCCTAAGGGGTTATGTCCCCAAAAAACAACAAAAATTAGCCATCATTGTGGGTAGACAGTGTTCCTAACCTGTAATGTCCAACCAGTGAATACTCGGCAACACCATAAGTCACAGAGCTGCAGTTTAGTTATTCTCAGAAAAAAATCTAAATGCTACAGTTATTTCTGCTATCACTAATCATCTTGCACTGTCGATTAAACGGTGTGCTTACCGGTGTGAACTCGGTGGTGAGTGTCCAGCTGATGTTTCAGACTAAATTTCTTGGGACAGTGTTGGCACTGGTAGGGCTTTTGTCCTCTGTGTTCTTGTTGATGGCTTTGTGGTTCATGCTGCACCACATCTCTACTTTCACAGAACCGACAACCTGCACAAGTCTCATCTGTGCAAACAAGAAAATACAGGTTAAAGTGTGAACATTGCGGTGGGCATCGAGGATCCCCTGGCTCTTCACAAAAACACTTTTATTTAAATGTTTTATTACAATTTTAAAGGTAGATTCCTGCAAAAGCCAACAGTCCTATAAAGGTGTTGTAGAGAACGGTATTGAACCCCGATGTGTTCATTTATTATTTTCTATTAAACACAGTATAAATAAATGTGAGTTTATTAAAACTGGACTTGTTTTCTGCCTTTATGTGTTTCCTTTTGTTCTTGTGTAAATTGTTTGTTTATTGTCATACTTTATTCCTTATAGACAAAATAAAGATCATTATGATTTACAAGCCACCAAATGACCAATTCCTTCATTTTGGAATTGCTTAATTAGGCAAATGATTAATCATTTATCCCCTAGTTCCAGCTTCTTCAGTTTGAAGCTTTTTTGTTTTTTATATCTATATATTTATATTGAATCATTTTGGCTTATGGACTTTGGACTTTTGTTGTTGTTGGATAAAACAAGACATTTAATGACACTTTACCTTGGGCATTTTTCACTATTCTTACTTTTTCAAGACAAAACCATTAATTGATTAATTGAAACGATAATCAGCAGATTAATCGATAAGGAAACGGCACTATTTATTCAATCCTGCTTAAATCGACAGCAGAAGTCACATTTAGGATTATTATACTCCTGCACCTCGACATGATGACAATTAATTATTATACAATTAAAAAAAATAGTTTCTTACATATGCTTTAGAATAAGTTATAAACACACACACACACACACACACACACACACACACACACACACACACACACACACACACACACACACACACACACACACACACACACACACACACAGAGAATTGTATTCACCTTTCAGAGCCACAAGTCTATTTTTGGTCAGCATCCTGTTGCAAGACATACATTCAGTTTGTTCAAGTTTACGTTCCTGTGACACGTATCGTCTGCAGCCACGTATGTTTGTGAGTCTTTTAAAAGCACAAAGGTATGATTTTGAAGTATAAGTTTCAACTCTAAAGCCTTTCAGTACCTTATATATTTTTGGGGTTTCTCATGTTAAAACATGGGTCTCATAGTATAGACAGGATGCTGAAATAAGAAGGGAGGGGGGGGGGGAGAATAAACCACAACAAGTGAACACTCGCCATTCTAAACACAACCTACTGAGCCCTGCTGTCATTAGAATGCTTCCTGTCCAATATTTCTCTTCAGTTCTCACTTTGCAATACTTAACATCTTATAGAGATAATGCTTTAATTTGCATTTCTCTTATTAACATACAGTTCTATCATTTGAGGGAAAAGCAACAAAACAAAAAAGCAAAAACAAAGGATGTCGAAACAGTCTCATACCAACACTAAAGGCATGTGCTTAAATGCTTTATTTGTACTTCTTGTTGTGATGTTTTTGTAATTGTATATATTAGACATATTTTCAATAAGAACTTGAGTAGTATTATGTACTCGTTAATTATTACATTGCTAGGTGACTTGTAATGCACAGCTAGTAGCCTAATCTCTTCAAGTATGAACATAATGTTCCATCAGATAAAACATGTTAATCAGCTTAATTGCACGAGAACTTTCACGCATACACACACACACACACACACACACACACACACACACACACACACACACACACACACACACACACACACACACACACACACACACAGGTTGTTTACTGGTATTGCAGTGACTAACATTCATGTTATACTTAATTATAATAAATATATATATATATATATATATATAATATAATAAATCAATATATATGATTTTTGTTAGGTATAGGACAAACCACTGTTGCGATGCAGTGCATACTGTACTGCATATATCTAGCTGTATCTACAAACCACACTCCTGCTCCTGTGCACCATGCTCTCAAAACCACAACTCTCTTTATCACTTTCCATTGCGTAGCTGTGTAGCCTCTGCCGGGGTTAAGGGTCATGACAAGAACCGCCTTAAAACGCGATAAATTGATTAGTTCTACACAGGATAAGCACTGCTACAGCCTTGATCGCATTGGATAGTAATACTATGATCAATGTGTTCTGATCATTAAGAAATACCAGCATGTTTGTTTTTATAATAGCTTGTATCTTTACCTGGTGGTGTGGAGGCTGACTCCCGCTGCGCTGGATCACCAAGGAGGCTGGTGCTGCAGTGTTGGCAGTCTTTAACTCTCTCTCTGCTGGCCTTCGGTACCTCATGGTAACTGTGGAAAGTACATTTTCTGATGCAATGGTTGCAAAACAAATGAAACTAATTGTACATTTTAACAATAATAAAGAATCTGCTTTTATTTGTGCTCTAAACAGGAAAAATATTCAGCGAGTAAAAGTCTCCCATGAAAAATGTCAGTCTGCATATATTTTACAACATTATGTTATCACAGATCACATCCTTTTAACACCCTTTCCTTCCTCTTCATCCCCAACCACAAGATATTTATAGCGCTCGTTCAACGTAAAAGCTCATTTAACTTTCATATAATGTGAGAGTAGAAGGAGCAGGATAATGAAGAGGCACGGAAGAATAGCTATCTTTTCCCCCTAAAAAGACACATAAATGTTTTTGAACAATTTCTTGTGGTACAGACGTGGTGAGTACAAACACTGAAACTGCATTTCAGTGAATGGAAAATCTTGAAATCGGCTAAGGAGGGGAGAAATTTAGGGGGCTCCCCTTTAACTCTTTACTGCTAAAGTTGGTAAATCACCCAAAAACAAAGTGCGTTCCACACTAGTATCTCTAGTATCACAACTAGGGCAGCTGTAAATTCATTCAGAATTAGAACAAAGTTTGGTTAGTTTTAATACCACAAAAAAGTTAAAACTTAGATTTATCTTAATTGAAAAAAATACTTGTATGTTTACTCTTATGTGCTGTGTTAAGTCTAAACAAATATGATCATGATTTATCAAAACAAACAAAAAAAGGCTTTTAATGTCTAGTCCTGGCGGGGAAGGGTTAACTGGTGGAACTGCTCTAGTTGGAAAGTGCAGGAGGTTCGATAACGCACAGACAGCAGTGAGTCAGGCACCATAGCTGTCGCAAAGGAACAATTGAGCAAATTAGGTGATTCTAAATGACAGAGAGGAAAAATGAGGAGACAATGACGGAAAATAGTAAACAGAAGTTTCCAAAATCATGTCCATGTGCTGACTTACCTCGGCTCACTGGTTTGACCCGTCTCAGTAAATGCTCTTGGGCTGGGGTTTTTTCGTTTCAACAGGCCTTGCCTGATTATCCTCCCCATCCCTGTAGACGCAGCGTAAAGGTTTTGTGTATAATGTGGATGAAAGCCTAAGAAGCCCATTACAGAGCTGTGAACAGGGCTTTGAAAATGAGAGCTGAGTAGGGGAAACATGTTGGGGGTGGAGAGGGAGAATGGGTATGCAACAGAGGACTGGTTTGGGGACTGAAGTGGGTGATCTGCAATTGAGCTTGGATAGTTCCCTGCTATCCGCCTCAGGGTGTTCACAGAGCTCCACATGTTTGTAGGGAAATTCCAGGGATAAGGGAAAGAGGAACTACTACTGGTAGGCATGTTGATAACACAGTCTCTGTTATAGGATGTTGCTGACACAGGAGAGAGTTTAGGCTTCTTCCTCGGGAATGGCGGAATGTTGGGGTTCTTAGCAGGATCAGAGGGCGCTAGGTTTCCCATGACAATGCAGTCGCTTGCCTCATCCACTGGGGAAGGAGTCTCTTGGAGTTTCTCATCTTGAACTGGACTTCCTTTTTGCTTTTGAGTGATCTCCTCTCCTTCTTCTTCTTCTTCTTCTTCTTCTTCTTCTTCTTCTTTTTCAACGCATGTGATTTTTCTTCTTTCACCCTCCTCTCTGACTCTGTAGTAGAGATTGCCCAGCTGCTTCAGGCACTGGTCCTCCAACGGCTGCATCTCCAACAGCTGAGCAGCCTTCAGCAGCAGGTGCAGGTCATCCACAGACACCTCAAGAGTCTGTGTGTAGGTGAAGTCCAGAACTTGCTGGAAGGTGCGGGGTGAGAAATACTCCAGAGTGCAGTGGGCTGGGCTGTCTTCGTCTGCCTGGGCTAGCTGCTGCGCTAGTCTTCTGCTAGCACAAGCCAAGACTAGCCGATGAGCCCTGAAAGTCTGACTCTTTACTGAGATGATGGCATCACAGAGTGACCCTGAGCGACGTAAGGCATCTGCCTGCTGCAGGAAGTGGTAGTATTGGGTGTTGTTGATTCGGATCATTTCTGAAGTTTGTAGAAATGTTATCAAAAGTCTGAGAAGAGAAAGTCAAAGGAACAATAATAAAGGGAGATACCATCAGATTATGCCCACACTGTGTTACAATTAGTTCCATCTATTTGTCAGTTGGTTACTATGTGACATTTCTAGAAATGCTAAATTGTAAATAGGAAAATCACTTTACAAATCAACTGCAGGGATTGGCTTGTGATTATTAGATAATGTTTCTCTGTTATTTGTACAGTTTTTTTCCCCATCCTTTCCAGACAGCATTAGCTGTAGTGAGAGTTGAGGGGGCAGAATGTACCTAAGGGGATTTCATTATTTATTTATATTGCGACGAGTTGGTGTAACGGTGAATTGGATTTTCAACTAGTTCACAGAACAGTTTATAAAATGGTTATGGATTTTTGTTTTAAAGCAAAAAACCCACCCACATATTTATATTTTAACAGCTAGTAGGATTCCCACAATTTTCACTTTTTAGGAGACTCTCAAATGTGCTGAAAAACCTTCCACAATCACAACCGTGTATGATATTGTGTCTAAATGTCTGGCTGATGTGTGGAAATGTATTGTGTCTTGCTTTGATATTCAGCACTCACATACACACTATAAAGCCACAAAGCCCTAACAGTATATGAAACCATGACTAATGACTGTACACATGAGTAAACATGAGTAAAGTTTGAGCGTCAATAACAATAACTGTATTTGGTTGACTGTATTTTGGATACGATAAACATCAAATGCAAGTGCGCAGCAGGGGTGGAATATGTAAATACTGTATCTAAGTATGTGACTGAAATATATGGAATTTCACACCTACAATTGAGAATACATGGATGAAAACGCAGCGGCTGTTTGTCAAAACTACCGGATGCCTGAGAAGTCATCTTCACATCATCTTCGTCCGAAGTCTATAATGGATATACAGTGTGTGGTCGGTTTTTGCAGCGGAGGTCACAAGTACTGTTTTTGCACAATTGCAAACCCCATTCGGTCCTCTAATGGTGACTATAAATGGAAAGTAGATGCGAAACGAAATGACATCGTCACTGGATATTTTTTTTAAAATGCGTATGCATTTTTGCGCCCTCACCAGAACTCACTATCTGCTCTTAATTAACTAAATTAATTATTTGATTAAGTTATTGGAAAATGTTGCGCAAAAAATTTGTAATACATTTTTTTTGTAATTATTTTATTTAGAATTTAAACAAAACAACACGCAGAGCTAAGAGTGAAAGTGATAGTTTTTTTTAATAAAAGTAATTACAGTTACGCAATATGAAATGTTGAGTGCAAAGTGTTGAGAACAGGTAGAGAAATGAAGCCGACTGTATCGTCTGCGTACATGAATATAAAGCAGCAACCCATTTACGGCTGTCAAAAGTCATGCGCTGCCAGATCAAAATTGTTATATATTTCCTGCATATTACATCATACAACTTAGGCCAGAGTCATAATCGATTAAATTACATATATATATATGTATTTATGTCCAATAACATTTCTATGGTACATTATGCATTCAAGCATCTTTTAAAATTAATTTGAATTTCCTTTCACATAATTACAATAATACTAAAAATAGTATTAATAATCATTTATTATTATTTAATAATACATAACATCAATATATTTTATATTAAACTATAAAGCAACTTCAGTTAACAATTAGTTGTATGTGTAAGGAGATTTTGCAGAAAAGTAGTGCTGATTGGGAATCAGTTTTAACTTATTGTACTTTCAAATATTGCGGATGTCTTAATAACAATAATAATAATAATAATAAAAAAATGTTATAAGCGCACTTTTCATTTGCATAAACAAAACTCAAAGTGCTAGCCTAATCTAGTCTTCCTACTCACATTGATGTCATTCACCTAACATGTATGATTTTCAAATATGCATTTAAGTAATGCATGTAGTGGTGTCCTCCTGAGGCCACTGGCCATTAAATTAATAATTGTATTGTATTGTATTCTGTTTTATTATGTTTCAAGTTTCTTTCAAACCCGGTCTAAATCTGTTATATCATTAGAACATATTGGATTTTGTAATAAACCGGCTTGGGCAATAACCAAATTCCCCCTGATGCTTTTTCAAATCTACAATGCAGTCTTGCAGAGTTGTGACATAGTTAGGTGTCTTTGAGCTCCTTGCAGTCACAGTACTATCTCAATGCTTACACAGGGGAAAACCTTGCATGCATATGTCATATTTACACATCCTTTGACAGGACATGAACTTACAGCTAGCCTCCCCACAGCTCGCATGTAAAGGACTGGAGTCACAAGAGAGAAGCCTGAACTTAAAGCCTCAACAGAAGATCAATAGCGACACACTAGGTTGCGTTTACGGTATACGGCAAAAAAGACCAAAGATGAGCAGTGTCAAAGTGTATGTGGTATCGGAAACTTAAGAAGCAGCAAGCTGTGTGAATGAGACACTTACCCGGTGTTCAGTGAATATTCTCCCTGGAGAATAATGAGCTACTTCGCAGCATGACTATGAAGTGACTTGTAGAACGACATGTCTCTCTGGGTACAGGTTTTGGTGTGAGTGGTTTCCTCCTTTTTTGTCTTTACAGTCCCTCCTCTTCAAATGATCTCTTTCCCTTATTGGTTCATTGATTCAAAATAAAAATAAAAATCAAATTTATTTGTATAGCCTAATATCACAAATTATACATTTGTCTCAGTGTGCTTTACAGACTGTACAGGTTACGACACCCTCTGTCCTTAGAACCTTGCATTGCACAAAGAAAAACTTCCTAAAAGAAACCCCATAATTAAAGGGGGAAAAATGGAAGAAACCTCAGGGAGAGCAACTGAGGAGGGATCCCTCTCCCAGGACGGACAGACGTGCAATAGATGTCGTATGTACAGGATAAACAACATAGTACAAATACAACATTTGACAGAAAATGATGTTGTGTTGAAAAAGAGTTTGGATGAATCCAGGAAAATGTCAAAAAGACTTCCCGGTGTCCAGCAGGACCAGGGCAGCAGACGCAGCCACAATTCCTGATACAGACGTAAACTTTATCAGTGGTAACCTGCCACATGAGACACAGAAACTCCGGGGATGATACCCCGGATGATGAGTTAGTAACATACATTTACATAAATGCATACAGATAGAGAGGGAGAAGAAGAGAGGGAGGGGAGGAGAGAGGAAGAGAAGGAAGAGAGCAGGGAGGTGTCCCCCGGCAGTCTAAGCCTATAGCAGCATAACTAGGGGCTGATCCAGGGCAAACCTGAGCCAGCCCTAACTATAAGCTTTATCAAAAAGGAAAGTCTTTAGCCTACTCTTAAATGTGGAGAGGGTGTCTGCCTCCCGAACGCAAACTGGAAGTTGGTTCCACTGGAGAGGAGCTTGATAGCTGAAGGCTCTGGCTCCCATTGTACTCTTAGAGACTCTAGGAACCACGACAGAACTTGATCAAAGATGACGCCAAGATTCCTTACAGTGGTGCTGGAGGCCAAGTTAATGCCATCCAGAGCTTCTATGTCATTAGAAAATGCGTTTCGGAGGCGTTTAGGGCCAAGTATAATAACTTCAGTTGTGTCTGTGTTTAACATCAAGAAGTTGCTAGACATCCAAGTTTTTATGTCCTTAAGGCATGCTTGAAGTTTAGCCAATTGATTGGTTTCATCTGGTTTAATTGATAGATATAATTGAGTATCATCCGCATAGCAATGAAAGTTTATAGAGAGGTTCCTTATAATATTGCCCAAAGGAAGCATATATAAGGTGAATAGAATCAGTCCAAGTACAGAACCCTGCGGAACTCCAAGACTGACTGGCTGTCATGGAGGATTTATCGTTAACACATACAAATTGAGATCGCTCAGATAAAAAGGACTTGAACCAGCTTAGTGCGGTTCCTTTTATGCCAACACAATGTTCCAGTCTCTGTAGTAGAATGTCATGATCAACAGTGTCGAAAGCAGCACTGAGGTCTAACAAGACAAGAACAGAGACGAGTCCTTTGTCTGATGCCAATAGAAGGTCATTGGTAACTTTCACCAGTGCCGTCTCTGTGCTATGACGAACTCTAAATCCAGATTGAAAAACCTCAAATAAACTATTATTATGTAAAAAATCACATAACTGTTTTGCAACTGCTTTCTCAAGGATTTTAGCGAGAAAGGGTAGGTTAGATATCGGCCTATAGTTGACTAAAACCTCTGGATCAAGACTAGGCTTTTTAAGAAGTGGTTTTATTACAGCTACTTTAAAGGATTTTGGTACGTAGCCAGATTATAGAGACAGGTTGATCATATTTAATAACGAGGTGTTAATTAAGGGTAAAACTTCTTTAAACAGTTTAGTTGGAATCGGGTCTAAAAGACAGGTTGATGGCTTAGACGATGAGATTGTTAGAGTTAGTTGGTTAAGGTTGATTGGAGTAAAACAGTCTAGATATATTTCAGGAGTTACAGATGTTTGTAAAATTCCGGAGGTTGAAGTTAAGTCATTACCAATTGAGGTCAGGAGGAGATTAATTTTGTCTCTAATAATTATAATTTTATCGTTAAAGAAGCTCATGAAGTGGTCACTACTCAGAGATAGAGAATAGAAGATTATGGTACTAAAAGTTTTCTTTGTGACTACCTCCATAGTAAACCAGTTCTTGTAATTATTTTGTTTTGTTTATTTTGCTTAAAGCATGGAGGCAGATTTACTTTTTAATATTCTTCAATTGTTTTACAAGGTAAACAAAATACAGTATATTGATATTGTATGCAAATCACAATTTCAACAGAAGTAACACATTTTCTATAAGTGAGAGAGGTTTCATTTGACCAAATGATTAATGTATGTGTGTGATTGAGAAACAGGGACAGCAGTTAGAGCAATATTTGCATGCCCTTGATGCTGTATACCTGAGCATGCTGTACATGATATCCTCCCCTCCAGCATCACTTGCTGGTCACTACATTAATAGGCTGTTCTGTGCTGAGACAAAAACCACTTCAGAGACACTAATCTGTGACAGGAAACATACAAACAAAAGCCTGGTGGTACGGGTATGCAGGGCTAGGCCTCACTGAAACCTTCACTCTTGAAATAGAAATATCTGCTTCGTCTTTTTGATATAGTAGTCCTTTCAGATGTCGGTGTGACAACCTGTAAAAATAGGTCAACTGCAGAGAGCTGGTCAGTTTAGAAGAACTCAACGGTTGAGTACATTATGACTCCTTTTGATTGTCTTTTGAAAGCTTTATCTTACCATTAAATCATTAATAATCAGAATTATATATTTTTAAGATATAATCATGCATTGATACAACTTTGTATTATCTTGATATACATTTTAGAAGCACTTTGTTTGTTTAATTATATCATATTTGACCTATTTATACTCCCCCCCCCCCCTTTTTTTTTTGAAATCTTTGAAATACAAGAATTATTGTACTATAATTCATTTGATATATGTGGATACTTATAGAATACTTTTGAAAGCTTGCTAAATGTATTTGTTGACAACACATTTAGCAAGGAGCTGATGAACATAGTGGAGCATTCAGCAGCTAAAGAGCTGGATGTTTCTCTCGGGTTTGGGTGGAGACCAAAACAGAGCTAAAGGAGAGTGAATGTAGGCTGTAGTGTTGTGCAGGTTGTTGTCAAGGTCTTCTGCCCCAAGTGGCCAAAAGGTTGCCCCAATGTGAAACCATGAATTAAATAGGCAGCAGACAATCATGGAACTTTTAAGCAAACAAGAAGCTCCAAAGAAAACCCCAATGTAGAAAAAAAGGGCAGACCTCATATAGAGAGATGCATTTAGCACAATTGGACATGTAAGTGTAGAAAGAAAATAAATGCTGATTACAAACCGAAACAAAAACTAAATAACAAACGCTCCGTTAGCCAAAAGTGCTCTCCACTCTTTTCTTTTTAACAGCTGGGATAGATTGTTGCCGGTAAATTGCAATTGGGGAGCAGATGGCCGTATTTCTGATGCAATTAAATCTGATTACTAAGAGAGTGTAAGCCCATGTAATATAGCATAACAAAGCCCTTTGAAGTCACATCTGGTATGAATTGGGGTGATACGTAGTAGAATTGTATTGTCCATAGTCAAAATTCTGAAAGAAGCTTTCTTTGTATGATTTATTAATAAACACAGTGAGATCACCCCGTTTACTTCTATTGAAAATGTGAATTTAATGATATTCTATGTTTTGACATGTCTTCAAGATTTGAAAAGTATTTTTTGATTCAGAGACAAGACAACTTTTTATGCCTGTTATGTAATTTCATTCATTACATAATTCATTCAGAGTTGAGTGTCATCAGCATAGCGGCGAAAATAAAATTCCAAATGTATAGATTTAAATGAGCAGTAGGTGAAAAACTAAGCTTTGTGGTA
Source organism: Cottoperca gobio (assembly GCF_900634415.1). Lineage (NCBI taxonomy): Eukaryota > Metazoa > Chordata > Actinopteri > Perciformes > Bovichtidae > Cottoperca > Cottoperca gobio. Next base: position 13,375,484 of record NC_041370.1, on the reverse strand, counting down.
CACTCAATTTATTTAATGAAATACTGAGTCCATGTTACAACACACTACAAGTTGCATCTCCTCTAACTGAGAACTCAATTCCAAATATGTAGCATTCAAACACACATAGCATCCTTTACACTTGGCACCTATGTGTTCAGGTGTTAAAAACAAGGCGGTTTCCTTGTAATTGTTGTGATCACAGGTTTGAGATTTTTTCTTTCTTTTTCTTTTTCCATTTCCTACCAAGTTATAATTCAATTTTCACTGGATGTGCTTTCTTCAACAGCTAGAAATGACTGACCATCCACGATAACTTAATCTGTGCGTGTGTGTGTGTGTGTGTGTGTGTGTGTGTTTGTGTGTGTGTGTGTGTGTGTGTGCATGCATATAATGTTTAAGTATATGCTGACATTTGCATTTGTCTACTCTGCATATCTTTGTGTGTGTGAACAGTTATCGTCAAGTATTGCTCAAACCACTGCACAGTCTGATCTCATCTATTCCTCTCAGATAAATTAGCATTATAGCAATACTTAAATGTCATTGTGAGCTAAATGTGAAGGAGTCAGCCAGAGCTGATGCAAAGGGCTTCACCTTCCAGTAATATCAAGACAGTCAGCCCCCCACACCACATTCCTCAGCACCTGCTATCCCCTCACTGTCAGTTTAAGAATCACCATCAGACCCAGCATCAATGCTGACTCACTGCGATGTGGGGTATTTGAGGTAAATGTTCATCAGTGCACATTCTGCATTAGAGTGTCCCTCAGCACCCACACATCTCACATGATGTTAATGATATCTTTCTTTTAATTAATTTAGTAAGCAACTCACTTTTGATCTACCTACCAAGCTTTTTAATGTTTGCATACTAAGGGCTTTCATATTGTTTTGTTGAATGAATCAAAGTGGTACTGAACTAAACAAGATGCACACTCAGACTGCTATGTGTTAAAGTCAGGGTTAATATGAGTCTTCTTACATTACCACAGTAGCGGTGTGTGAGCAATCGACTTCAGAGGAACCACTACCAAGATGACTGATGTGCGCTGGAGGCATCAATGACAAACTGTCACTGTACAGCCACAGAGCCTTTTCACAGTAATCGGGGTTAGCAGGACTACCCGTCAGTGTTGTGGTTTGGAAGAAGTGAACCTGTGCAGGGCTAGGGGCTGGGGCTTGGCGCTTCTTTGTAATTTGTGGGTGAAGGAAGTATACAGCCTAACTTACCCACGCTAGTGACTGTCAGGTGAATTGGTGCTTGAGAACTGTGTCAAGGCAGCTAATATGTTGGTTTTACTGAGGGTCTGAAGTTTATTGATGCTTATTACAGCATTAAGGAAATGGTTTAAATTAAAATTATTTAATTAAAGCAGTCACTTGCATAGAAATGACAGGAAATTAACCCCCACAGCTACAGTATATCATTACTCATCGCACTACATGAAGTTCAAAAGAAAATACCCATGTTACTAACAATGTTACAAGGATTTGGAGATTAGCATGGGTAATTAGGGTAGTTTGTCTCCGGTGTTGGTCGGTTTCCTCCGTACAGTACCATTGTTTTGTACATGAAATGTTTTAGCCCTGGTGCCTCATATACACAGGTTTAATATGGGCATTCAAAACTGAATGAAACTGAATTAATTGAAACGTGTGTTTAGTTTCTTAAGTTTTGTTGTTTTTCTTTGGTGTTATGCATCACATGTAGTTCTTCTTGACATAGGAAGTGCACTGCAATTGTGGCCCAACAGAATTGACACTGTGGCTGAAGAAGTCACTGAAACTCCATACTGAAAACTGAGAGAAAACCTTATCTTGATCTTGGTTAAGATTTTTATCTTGCAGAAAGTTTTAATATCAAATGTGTTTTTATATTATGTCAATTTTCTTTTTTATTTTGTCATCACACCTTGTGCATTGTGGGAAACTTATTTGGGCATTGAGTTAGGAAACAATTGTGGTTTAGATTGTAATGTAAAAAAAACAAATGCCTTCTAAGTGTACTGTAGGTTTCTTTTTCCAAAGAATTCAGCTGGGTAGGTGCAAGAAAAGAAAAAAATAATTTTCCAGTATGAGTTAGTCAGACTGTCAACAATCCGTCCCCACCCCCACAACCACCCCCCCCCCCCCCCTCAACTGGGCTGGACTGTGGTTTTTACATCATAGGGTTTATTACACAGGTTACATGATCAATTGTAAATCTCCTGCGTGTTGCGTCTGTGAGATGAATGACTGAAAGAGGTTTCCTTATCACATGACTACAGTTTCAGTCCTTTTAGAGAGAGAAAATGTGCATGCTAAGCAGTAATCCAATAAGCACAGACACAGTATATTATGGGTCATTCATTTTTATTACACTATTAATTAGCTTGACCAGTTTTAATTTCTCAGATTGCTTGCAAATACAGTTACACAACAGAGAACATTTTGCCAAATAGGAATATCTGTCTGCTGATTTGTGGAGCATGTCTTTGGTTAAAGATCTGAATGAAAATGAAGAACAGCTCTCTCAATGGTGCAATCAACATCCCTAGAATCAATGTGGTTTAATTGAAATCAGACAGACGGAATCAATGGCTAACATTTAGCAACCTGTACACAAATTGAGTAATTTGGTTCTACTTGTGCTTAGTGCCTCTCCTTGTCAATTAGGCAGAGGCCATATGTCTGTCAATATTTCACATTTCTGAACGCTATAAACTTGTCAATTTCTTCTCAAACAAGCTTCTAAATTTACATTACAGGTGAAAAGCATGACCCTTGATCCAACTGATTATTACATAGAAATAAAAAATACAGAATAATTACATCCAAAACACAGCATTGTAAAAGGCAATAATGCAGCAATTAAAATCTCAATAACATTGTTTATATTTCGTTGGGAAGTAAGGGGACAGACCAACAAAGAAGTCTAGAATTTGACAGAGGACGTACGTACAAATGTGATTTGAGTAACTACAGTATACACCGTTCTAAGTCTGCTAAATGCTGGTAGGAAACCTTCAGTGGTTTGGGAAACACAGGCAAGCTTATTCTCATCTATGGTTTCAGTAGTATCATTACAAGATCAACTGACTTAAACTGTGAACATACAACGTTTTCATTCACTAACGTAGCTGTACAAATTATACAAGGGCTATGACTTCTCTTCACCTGTCATAACTTAACCGCAACCTGCAATTAACCTGCCTAGAGAGAGAAACTGAAGATTAATGCTAAATAAATCAAAACTCTGATAGTCAAACTCTTTTTGCTTATTTCAAAGCAAACTTTACACAAAGAAAAAACCACACTTAATAATTGAACGACTTTTCCTCTGAATGGACGAATGCAGGTATTTTAAAGAAAACTTCCACCAGTAAGAAATTAAATGTGAACTGATTTTGGTATGTATTATCTCTTCTATAACATAGTTAAAGACTGAAAACAAAAAGCAACATCCCACAATGTGACCTTCCTTAACCAAGTTGGTCTGAATTAGGTGGCTAAAGGAAATTCAACCTGACGCACTAAGCAGTTAACAATCAGTCAGAAAGAAAGGGGCAATTCCTTTTTTACTTACCTATACAGGGTACTATGTTGATCATAAATATGACAAACTACAATGAGTCATTCAGTGAAAAGCTATCTAAGAAGAGAGTAACTTAAATATAGCATCTATAGAGTACTAACATTCAATGTTGTTCAAATTTGTCAAACTGGGAGATTTAAAGACATACAACATGTTTTTCTAGTATCATGCCTGAAAGTGTGTGTAATAAATCCCAAAAAACAGACGACAGACACTTCACATTACTATAGCTGTGGCCTCTTTACCCCTCCCTGCTCTGTCCATGTATAACACGCCTAAGCTTTAGGTTCCCCTGCTCTGTTACACACCTGCCAAATGTGAAAATGATCAGGCTGCTACAGGAAGTGATGATAAGGGCATCAGGCATGTAGTTTGTCTGTTGGATGTGTTGAACTTCACTACTCCTATTAAGGTCTACTAGGGGAATGATGCATTACTAAAAATAAGATGGAATCTCAACGTCTACCTTAAATACATTCAGAAAGAAGTTACTGTGTCGTTGTCTTGTGCTGGTTTTTACAACAGTCCGTTTTCAATCAGCCATGTTAGGAAAATGTTTCTCCTTCTCGTAACAGCACAATTTACTTTTTTTTTATGTATTATTCCATTACATCGATGCAAATTAATCATAGAAATGTCTACATCTAGTAGTATGTATTTCTTACGTTATTTACAGTGTCAATTTTGAACGGTGACATTTCCGACTTTTCAAAAGCAATGACGAGAACAACACAAATAAATACAGCAGTATCATACACCAAGTTGTCATGCTTTCATTAAAATAACGAACTTCTGATTATTCTGTTTTACAGTTCTTTAGGTAGCAGTACAAATAAATTAAACTCATTCACTGACTAAATGACCTAAATGGAATATTTGGTATATTTTGCCAAATAATTAATAATATCATTGAGGGCAGATCCTCAGAATAAAAAATAAAAAAACACAACTTTTTTGTACTACCAGCACAGAGTTCTGTATCGACTGGTATGGTCTTTTTGGCCTTCTTTGTTTTTAAATTAAAGCCTAAATGTCTCACACATTCAAAGTAAACACCTCCACATCCTCACTTAACGCTCATGTCTTAATATTAGAGGTATTGTCCAATGTTACAGTAGCTCTTGGAGGTAAGGATAGTTTGACAATTAGCTTAGTAATTGCCCTTATATCACTGAGTGGGTTTCAAATTCAGAATTAAACCATAATTCAACTAGGCTGTCACTCACACACAGATACATTATATCTAACTGTGGTACAATTTGAATGAAAGAAACTACTACTGAAAAAGAAATAGGCCTACTATAAAGCATTATGCACCGTTCAACTTCAGTTTCTAGTGAGGAGCAATAGGTCAAGTCATGCCACTGGGATGGTTTTCCTGTCTATAAGGTGAATGTTTTGAGGAGTATGAAACGCTGTGGCACCGCTAATGGAAGGAACAATCCTCAGACTCTAACTCAGAGGAGTATTAGATTACAATAGGTGATGTGAGTTTCTATCATGTCTCATTATTCACATTCTGGTATTGATGATGGCTTGTTGTTGGTCATTTACAATGGGTTTGGGACGTACCCCGTACTTATTCAGATACTTTTGTTTGCAACACATCATAAATCCGTAAAAGGGAGTGTGTGTAGCTGGGACACCACTGTAAGGACGAGGAGGAAGGGGGACAAAACAAGTGGTCAGGCATGACTTGTTGGCAACCCCAGTACCTCAGTTCATCTGTTCAAAGAATTTGTATGTAGGGTTTTCATAGCCATGGTTTTGCATTTTGTTGAGCTGTCGTTCTTCCGGTGTCAGCATGGGGTCGACCTGCTGCGAGACACACAAAAGCAGTAATGTGATGTATACACATGAAGTGCAAGACCACAGGTGTGGTTCTTTAAGAGCTTTTGGCTTGAATTAAGGCCTATCTAAGATCGTACCTCTACGATGCCATGACTGATAGTGCCGTATGGCTTCCTGCGCACCAGCAGTAGACTGATTACCATCACCATGGCGATCGCCACGGCCACCACAAGCAAACCCACCATGGCGCCACGGTTAAACGTCTCCAAGGCATCGGGTTGCTGTGTGAAGAAAGAAATGTGCAGTGAGACATTAAACGATGGAGATACGTAGGGACACAATTAAATGGATCATTCTAATTTAAATTCATGTCACTTGTTTTAATATAAGGACATTATGATGCTTATACTCTCACCAGTTCATCTCTCTCGATCTCAGGAGGCTTGTTGACTACCTGCTTGAGCTCCACAGAGGTGTTGATCTGAGATGACAGGGAAGAGGTATAAATCAGGGAAATATTGGGACACAGAAACATTGAAAAGATAATATACATACACAAAGCACATATTTCTATGTCTAAGCAAACTGTTGGGAGTCTATTTGAAATATCACCAGCCTCTTAGATCATCATCTTACCTTTTCCTCGTATTCATAAGTAGGGCCTCTCTCAGATGTGGTATAATCGTATTCATCGACTGCAGACACTAAGGATGATGGGAGACAAAAGTGTAATAAAACATGTAGCTGTTAGCAAAAGTAAGAGTAAGTACACTGCAATCATTGCAAACAGAAAAAAGAACGTTTTAAAGATACTGAACACCAGCTCACCTTTCTTATTAGGCTGCAGATCTTTAGAGAAAAAAGAGCGGGAAAAAGCATCATTAACAACAGCAGCCTGTTTTTACATGCCACTTACACAAGTAGAATGGACATACAGAATTTGTATGTATGAGTATTATGTGGGTGTATACCAATGCGGGGAGGATAAGGCCTGTTCTGGAAGGCTCTCTCCTCTTCCTCCTCATCATCCTTTTCCTCCTCGCTCTCAGCCGGCAGAAGCTCTTCAGTAGTGCGGGTCTCGGAGAAGGAGGTGGTCATGAGCTCACTGATGTCTCCTCTTTCTGCCTTAACCAGCTCCTCTACAGGTGATACATAAAGAAAGAAGCCATTAAGAAGGATATGTGAAAACATGAAAACAACACACAGGGGCCTGCAGATTTGAAAACTGATAAAAACATTAGCTTAGCTTACGAATATCATTGTGCAGCTCCTCAGCCAAGGTAGGATCCTTGTACAACAGTGCAAGACTCTGGTTCATCCTCTCCTCAATTACATGGAGATGTGTGTACACCTGCAAAATGTAATTGTGCTTTGACTTTTTACCAAGAAAGGGCAAACAGAGCTCAAACAATGAATATGTGCGTTGAACTGGTCTTAGCTGTGAAAAGAGAAGCAGTGATTTGCTTCCTTAAATGAAGGAAAAATGAAAGCCCAGATCAATTTTCTATGGAGTCATGTGTCTAAGGCTGCGTTTGAAGTCAGCAGAGACTGGCTTTGATCTGATTTTAATGAAAAGAAGATTGGTAGCTGGTTCCCCTCTGTGGGTTTGGTATTTATTAACTTATCTGCGACACGTACTAACTTTTCAGCACACAATGTTCTGTGTGTTTCATGGTCAGCAGAAAGTACCATTGCTTTTTTTAAAACGCAGATGTGTGCGAAAAGCCTCTCGGAGGCAAATACCTCACGCACACTCAGACACGCACCTGGAATTTCATCTGCTCAGCCTTCTGGGGGTCGACAGCCGCAATATGCTGGTAATGCCTGAGTGTGTGTCTGCGGTCCTTCTGCTCCGCGGCCATGTATCGCTTCAGAGCCTGCAGCACCCGCTCTGGCTGGAAGACAGAGGTGAACGGAGGACAAAGTCAGGAAATGCCAGACAGTAAGATAAAGGCACACACAGATAATCAAAAGCATGTCTGTGAGTGTTGCCAAGTTTTACTTTCTGTTTGTTTACTCCCCTCTTTTGCACTTTATGATGGACTTACCTGAGGGGGATCAGACTGTACAGCAGTAAGGTAGTTCTCCAGGGCCAGGCGGCGGTTGTTGTTGAGTATGGCCTCCACTCTGGCAAGATGAGTCTCCACCAGTCGCTGCCTCTCTCCAGCGACCTGTTCCTCCAGTGTTTGCAGCACAGACTGGAAGTGCTGGTAGAGGAAAGATGAGGGAGTAGATGCAAGGATGAGTAAAGCTGGTGCTACATTGAGACAGGAGCTTTAAACTATGAAATAAATCCAATAAAGCAGGTTGGCAAATGTCTGCTTACCTCATTCAGGGCCTGTCGCTCTGACTTTGGCAGATTCTTTGACTGGTTGTCTGCCTCTGCCCATTCCTTCATGATCTGAGAAATTAAAAAGACATGATACCAGTTTATTTCTATAAATGTAACATGTCCATAATCATAGTACAAAATAGGGTATACACTGTATAAACAGCACACTGACGGAGGAATAATAAAATGTGTTTAGGTTGTCATATCACATAGAGTGCACAAAAAGCAACTTGTCTGTTAACTTGTGCACGTGTTAACACAATGTCACCGATTCAGACATAATTTGGTTTTTAAAACTTTGGATGTCTGGCTTAAAAGAAAATGTAAACATGTCATGTAAAACACTAATTCACTGGCTTGCTGAGTTAGATGAGAAGATACAAATCTGTCTCGTACCGCTCTTATCAACACTAGCCTGGCAAGATATAGCGTGTTATATCTATAATGTATGTTCAATCCTTACAAAACATGAAGTGTTTCACATGCTGAGACCTCTTCTTCACTGGGAGAAATTACTTCCTCACAGTGACAACAAAACAAGTAAAGGTATTTTCCAATTCTTTAAAAAAAGTTGGGCAATAGTTGTCATAACATCTTTTATCACCTTAAAGGAAAACGCTGGCAGTTACAAAGAATACGAAGAAAAACCAGGATGCAGTCATAGTTATCTGACTTACTAAGTCCTTTTTTATATAGATGGTTAGTTATGAAAAAACAGTAAACGCATCATAACTGTGCATCTTTAAAGACATGGTGCTTATCGAAACTGTTGAGCGAGATGGCTTGACAGCACTTATAAAAACACGGTATTTGTGGTAAAACCACAAATCAAAAAGACAATCTTGAAGTTATACATCTGCTGTCTTGAGATTGTGAGTGTGTGTGTGTTTGTGTAAGAGACGCACGCACGAAAACACAGTCAGATGTGCAGTGTGATAAATTCTTGCTGTATGAAACTACACAACCACTGCAAATAATATGAATAGTTTATTTAGAATGATAACTCCTGGCAATAAATGTTCACTATTTCAAAGTCTTGCTCTGCACTGAAATCCTATTCTATTGAAATTATAGAGGATTAATTATACATGGGACTATATTCTGGCCACTGTCCATAATTACATTTTAGGTCATACCAACTCCTTTTTTTTACGGGCATGTTTGAATTTTCCATTATTCATTTTCTTATCTGCTTCCCTGAATGCACATAATGCATGTTGAGAATTAGATTAGAAAATGAGAGCAATGGAACTGCGAGTCTCAGTCCGACCTGTCAGCCAACTAACTATAAGCCTGTTCTTAGCCCTGTGAAAGTCACCTCATTGATGCGCTTCATTCTGCGCTCCTCCAGGTCTGTTTTGGCACGCAGGAAGTTAGCATGCTCAGTGTCATCCACTGGCTTCTCAAAATAAACATCAACACCATCTGTGGGCCGTGGTGTAGTCACTAGATGGGACAGACAGGAAACAGAGATTATTACTGTCACGCAGACTGCCAGAGCCTAAAAGCAAGTATCCTGTAATTAAAAGAACAGCCTAGGTCAGAATGTGACAGGGTGTGCACTGCGAGAGGGAGGGAAGGCAATTTGAGGAAGGGAAAAAAGTAAACAAGCAACAATGGTACAACTACAACTGCTTTGATATGATGATAATATTTTATAACCCCAGCAGATGACCAGGGAAATATACATCACTTTGTCACATCACAATCAAGATTAATCATTACTATATGTTCCCTTGCTTTCAACTAAAGAAGATGATTGAAACAGTGCTGAAATCACCATTCCATTCTGCTTTATAATAATGTATCTGGGTTTTAAAATGAAGCATGCATTCAATAGTATAGTAGTGATAGTACAACAGCTCTTGGAAATAGATAAAATCAAAAGCATTCGAATTAGACTAATAGTGAACTGATTAGTTACAGCACATAAATAAATATTATACACAAATGTTTTTCCTATTTACTTACATAATATTTTACAATTTCTTTATTTGAAATTAAAATATGTACAGTGATAGAAACCAATAATCCGCTGTTTAACATATATGCATATATGTAATAAAAAAGAAATAGCATGAGGGTTTGTGCTTTAATAATATTTTTAGAAAAGATAAACCTCTGACAACCCTATGACAGACTCGACCCAAAACGGACTTTTCTTTTAAGTGCGTACACAGTTACCACACAGACAGTGAGCACTATTATGGTTTGCCATCCTGAGTTTGTTCTTAGTCAAGTTCATATGTATAGCGGTCAACTGCTCCATTTACTGTGCACACAAGCATGAGGCCTGGAGGTTGCTGTGGGTGTGGATGTGTGATGTGCACTAGATCTACATGACGAACATTTACATTTCGACAGAGACAATTGTTGGCATGTATGTGGCATGCATACACCATATTTACCATTATGCATGCAATGAGGTGCATGGATGAGTATGGGAATGTATGTGTCGGATGAAAACAACACTACAGTTCATACCAAGGGAGCAGGGCTGGGTATCATTAGGATTTTATCAATACTCCGGTTCTTTTTCATTACTAAATAATTATGTTGCAATTTATTATTTCAGAAAACAGGATTCTAATTCATTTATATTTTAAATATAACTAAATGTTGTGCATGTCTATGATTGTTGAACAGGTGTATTGACAAAGTATTGGTCTTTTATTCGCGGAGGTTTTATCCCACTTACAGTAATGAGCGTAGTTGGAGGAGCTCAGCCCCGACACAGAGAACGGAGCAGATAATAAATTACAAAAAACTTTAAAAAGTAGCGATAAAAGAACCGGTAATGTTAAGAGCTCATCAATACTCCGGTCTTTAATAATTCAGCCCCAGGGCCCGTTTAATACCAGGTTTTGGTACCCATCCCCACCCTGGAGTGACAATGTCAGCTGTTATTTAGTGCTTTGACTTTTTGTGTTGTTAGAACAGCTACCATGCCAAGGACTTTTGTTTTTATACAAACAATAAAAGTATTAATAGAAAAAAACGAGGGACACTCACAGCTGTCTCCCTTCATCAGAGGTGCGGAGGTGGTGGGTTTCTGGCTTTTCTCATAGTAGAAAGAGTCCAGATAGTCTGATGTCTGGTAGGGACCTGAGTCAATGGAGTATTCATACTCCTCTGGATCTTTCACAGCTACCGCCTCCTCTTCCTCCTCTTCTTCCACCTCTTCCTCATCAACTTCCTCCTCCTCCTCTTCCTCCTCCTCTTCCTCATCCTCCACCACTTCATCATCCTCCTCCTCCATATCGGCCTCGTCCGCGTCCGTGTCAGCAGAGGGGCTCGGAGTGGGGGCTGTCACTTTGGTGCTGTGGAAAAGCAGAACAGTCATTACTCTGACGAGCAGTGACACACACTCTCTCACCCTCCTACATCTGTGTGGTCAAGCTGAATTAACTTACACAGAGTTAAGTTTTCCACTGGTCTGAGATGTGAACGTCTGAGGACCGGCGGGGACGTCTCTTTCCTCCGTCTCTCCTTTACCGCTGGAACTCCCTCGGCCTGGGCAGCACACGTACTCGACCCCCCGGAAGTGGTCTCCACATGGCAACAGCATCCCGTAGCTGTGGAGCTCTAGATTGTCTGCAGTGCATTCCTGAGAGGGAGGCAATTCCATAAAGTTAAAAACACAATGTATAATGAGGTTGAAATGTATATTTTATGTTAAAAGAATGAAATGTTGCAAATTCTAAAAATAACAAGACAGAATTCTGAGTTTCTTCTCTCTGAATATTACAAGTTGACAGGAGGTGATATGAGGGAGTATTACAGCTTGAACTCAGCGACAATTCTGCTCTTTAAAAAACACCTCAGGTAGGCGTACTGATAAAGTATGACATGCTAAACAATACACCACTGTGCAGACTTGTCTAGTCTGCTATTGCTGTTTGGGCTGGAAAATGTATTGTGTATGTGAAAATGCCCCAGTGGAAATCTCATAAAAATCACCCTGCTGCTTTAACATGGCTTGAAAACCTTTTATTTTCCTTATTTATAGGTCTCCATTCCACAACTTTAACTGCTCTTCTCACCTCCTTAGCGATGTTGTGCCAGTACACGTAACTCTCGCAAGCATCCATCTGCTCCTGGTGGAGGAAACGGCATCGGTCGGGCACCAGCAGGGCCTCGCTCACATACTCGCCCTCTACAGCAGAAAAGGATTGAAGGAAAGGCTAGGTCAGTTATGATGATTTCAAACAGTGGGTGTATTTTAAGTGTGCTTTTATAAGGACAGAGAGAGAGAGTATATGAATGAATACAAACTGAGCGATACAAAGAATACATGAAATATGTATGATTGTGGACCAGAATAGTTACATTTGGTGCATATATTAGGACTGACGGAAAGCATAAATGTGTAATGTACAAGCACTTTGACTGCACCTACATACAGTAAAAATATCCTATGTTTAAAATGAATATCACACATTTATTATACAGATCATAGATGCAGATGACTACTTTGTTTTAGACAATAAACCATATAGAAATGAAGAACAGGTTTATTAGTCAATGTGCATTTAAAACATGTTCTTCATACGGCACTGCTATTTCATACTGGCCTTTAGGGCCCAAGCATAAAGGAAAGTGTTCTACATGTAATTAAACTAGTGATTTAACTACATTTTGCAGTAGCTTGCTGGTACTACGTTCATATTTGCATGTGCTTCAAGTAGTTAAATTAGTTTTTTTGTCATTTTTTGTGCAGTTAAGTACTGAAACTACAAACAAAAAGGAATACAAAATGTTTTCATTAAAATGTTACTGTTGCTTCTCTATTGTAGGCAGCAAAGTAGAGATCAAGCAAGTTAGAGCCAGTTCTACAGTGCTGTGTTCAAGGTGCTTCATGAATCCAAGGTGACTCACTGTTCACTCATTCATTCACTCACCCATTGTTAGCCTATCTGCCCCCCTAGTGGCTTATAGCAGCTATGGCCCTCCTGCAATACTGTTGAACTGCACATGTGTATCACTCTCATCAACAGTTCTAATAGTACTGTAACACAAATAGAAAGTCATGGCTCTTGGAGGGATGCATAGGATTTATTTATACTAATGTACTTTTCTGCTTTGACACTGACTCATTGTTTGTGTCTCTCTATTTTGTTCAATATACTGTTTGTTGATCTATATTTAGTCCCATTAGAACACAATGCTGTAGGCTGTGTAGTGTTTTAATGGTAACTTCTACATCTCAAAAAGATGTGTCATAAAATTGACCCTATGGTTTAAAATAAATGTGTGGCCTTGCCTATTCTATCTTGTGCAATAAACCAAGAAAGGAGAATCTCAACATCTTGGGAAAAGTCTTATCAGTTAGATAAGAAGATTGATACCACGAAACAAACAAGATGTAATTATTTGTTTAATTTGTACAAATAACGTAAGGTAAAAATGATTGTGTTACCTTTGGGCAGAGCCAGTCTAGTTGTTTCCCAATGGTTCAAGTATTTACGCTAAACTAAACTAAGCTAGGCTAGGCAAAATGACTGCTTTCTGTATTCGTTAACAGACAGACATGGGAGTAGTATCAATATTATCATCTAAAGCTCTGCAAAAAAGCCCCACTCTAGGTACTTCCCAAAATATTCATTATTGTCCTGTTGGTTAGTGGTCAAAGAGGCAGAGCTGCAACGTTACTGGTTTGAATTTGGTTGGCCATTGTTGCACGTCATTGTTCTCATTTTTGCTTTTTGTTTCCTCCGTCTACTATCAAATAAAGGTTAAACGCTTTTGAAAAAAAACAACTTAATTTTCTGAGAAAGATGGCATGACCTCAAGCACACAGTCAATCTAGAAATATAAAGGAGGAAAACTAAACGTATGTATTCTTAAAAGTGTTATTATATAATGACAGTGAGGTGTGTTCTTACCTAGACAGCGGTAGGGCAGGACTATGAATGGGTGTGGCTGGCAGTGGCCCCAACCTTTCTTACACCAGGCGGGGATGGTGACAGGTCTTTTTGACTCCTCTATATGGGAGATCGGAAGTGCTGGGTACATCTGGACGTACAGGTACATGCAGAGACGACGAGAGACACAGAAACAGATAGATGGATGGACAGAACAGAGGGTTTGAAGACAAGAGGAGCAGTGGAAAGGGAAAAATCGGTTAGAGGGGAGGTTCGGGAATAGGTTGGGGGGGTAGAACAAAAGTAGCAGGATCAGATCAGGGGAGAAGAGGGGGGAGAGTATAGTCAGTGTGGAGAAGACTAACAAGGGAGAGAGTCATGCAACATATTCTCTAACTACTTATAAAAAGCTGTGTAAGGCTTTTGTCTGAAGGCACATTTGACATGGTTTACTGAAGTTATCATTTCAATGAAGATTCTTCTTCTATTTCCAATTTCACTTGTGGCTACTTTCACTTCAACTCAAGGCCAATAATATAAAACTCATTATGAGGTTTAATAGTGGGATAAATGTAGCTGGCACAGAGACTGAATGCCAGAGTCTGAATGCACACTAAAATGCTTTCATCACAAATGTCAAGGAAAACAGGGATGCTTTGTGTAAAAGCCATCACAGATGCATAATGTGTCTGCTAATCGCATTACAGTCCATTCAGGCTCGTGGCTGCTGCACTCTGTTGCTGCAGCTATGTCTATTTTGACCTCCAGATGGCGCTTGGTTGCCTTTACTGTTGTATTTCAAAAATAAATAATTCTGAAGGAGTGTGTGGAGAGTATGTGTACCATTGATTACCTTCCAATAGATGTTAAATAGTACACATATCGGGTAACGAGAGGAGGGGAAGTGGATGGCGCTACAAATGAAATATAGGAATATTCCAACAGGCCACCATCACTTTACTATATATGGTTAAATATATAGATTTATAGGACAGGTGTTAGAAAAACCAAATTGTATGATAAGAATATGCAGTAAATGCAGTCTTCTGTTGATTTCATGAGCTCATTTTTGGCATTAAAGGGACAGTTCACCCAAAATAAATCCAAAATACATATTTCTACTCTTACCTATAGTGATATTTATCAATCTAGATTATTTTAGTGTGAGTGGCCGAGTGTATGAAATGACAAAGTATGTGAATCTAATGCCAAGTGCCATATAGTATCCATACATTGGAGAGAAGGCCAACATCTACATCACCAAACACTACCTAAACTAACACAATCTAGATTGTTAGAGGAGAAATATGTATTTTTGATTTTGGAGTGAACTATCCTTTTAAGGGTGATTCTGGTTTTATAATGCTGCTGTTAGAAGTATTAATCCAGACTGGTGTTCATTACAGCTGTTCAGGTTTATGTTATTTTGCTAGCAAGGTTCAGGATCCTACCTCCTGACAGTAGGACAGGATTTCGCCGGGCTCTTTGAAGCAGCCCTGGCGGCCCTGAGGATCCGGTTCCCACTGGCCAGTCTGTAGGTTCATGTGCAGGAGCTGACGGCCACAGAACATGGCAATCTGCGGCTCTGCCACCTGGGGGCCTGGCCCATTCACCTCGGTCATGGCCAGAGCCTAGAAAGCATAGGGAGGGGGGGAGAGAGAGAGACAATGGAGGTGACGAGGAGTCGATACAAACACAATGGCAGATTATATTGTGTTTGAAGCTGATCCAGGGCGGGTAGACCACAGATAATTCCTAAATGCACTTCAGCACTATCCAACATTAGACCAAAAGTGTAAGCAAGGGTGCAAGACTGAGTGAGTGTAAGATCGAAACAGAGCAGCGAGAATGTAGAGAAAGCTAATGCACAGGAGAATTGAGTGCACACTGCAAGCTTTAAGAGATTATCGGAGAACCTACAATTCAGGAATGAACTGTAGAAGAATCTGTTGAAATAACCGTGAAGTGAATGACAAGAAAAGCCAATAAAAGACCTGCGTTATTGACTCGTGGCCTATTCTCCCTGTGTGCTGACAGCAGTGACAGCTGAGAAAAGAAGGATGAAAAGGAAGGTGAATAGCAAAAATATATACAAGAGTATGTAAAAGATTCTCCCCCTTCCTTCCCCTCCTCCAGCAACCTTCTAGGATGTTATTGATCGTGGGATATGTTGCCTCTGCCTGGGGGAGGGCCCAGGGGACCCCACATAGAGGAAGAAACAGCAGCTAGGGCTGGGAGTCAGGTGTTAATACAAGCTCATTGACCGATGGGCCACTTCACTACATTAACACACAGCACAGAGACAGAGAGAGCCCAGGGAGGAATAAAGGAGGGGAGGGGTTATGTAGGAGGAGGAAAAAGCTCTATAAACAGCACAAACAAGGACTCCATCTGCCTTAACAGACAAAACTGATTTTTTAGAAAGTGTGACGGCAGCAAGCCCTCAAGAATCATGAGAAAGTATATCATGCTCCACTGGATGTCTGAGTCATCTCTGGTGCAGAATTGAGTTGTTTCTTAAACACATGCACACATTATTCTGCAGGTCACTTAGCTCAAATAAAATATGTGGCTTTCTCAGTGCATCATTTGACAGTAACATTTATGGTAGAGAACATGCGATAACGTTTACTGTCCAACCCTGATACTCCTCAAAAAGGCATCCCTGGGCCCGGAGCCTTTGTATAGCTCATATCCTTTCATCTGCACTGAGATACTGAGAGATAGACCTACTGACGACAGACAAGACGAGCGACGGTGAGCCAATTAGAAGGAAGTTGCCCAAAGGGAAGAAACAGAGGAGATAAAATATGGGAGAGTGACGCCTGATCAAAGGGAAGCCCTGCTTTGGCCGACTGGATCTCAGGTTTTTGAAGTCCTAATTAAAATTCATACTGAATAAAATAAATATATAAAACCCTTTGAGTGAATGTACAATAAATATAAAAGGCCCTGAGCGGTCTGTGCCTTATAATTACGCTAAGAGGAGTTTATGTTTTTGCATGTCCTAGCAGATTTCTTACAAATTACAAATCTACTTTTCATTACTGCTGACCATTTCCCAAAGCATAGCAGAGTCTTTTACATTTATGAATGCATTTTTCTACCTTACAGGCCACAGTTTTTTTCATTCATTTTAATATTGTTTGAATATAAATTACCAGAGGAGTACAAAGTTGCCTAAGACATGCACTCAATCACAGCCAACATGCTACAGGGTATATTAAAAAAATGACTTCCTCCGCTTTGAACATAACAAATTATTTAAATGCTACACAATTAACTTTTTCCTTTTTTTCCTATGCATACCCATTGTTTGTCTTCTGGTTTTTTTTTTGACAATATTG
This sequence comes from Cottoperca gobio, assembly GCF_900634415.1. Lineage (NCBI taxonomy): Eukaryota > Metazoa > Chordata > Actinopteri > Perciformes > Bovichtidae > Cottoperca > Cottoperca gobio. The sequence continues at coordinate 13,358,594 of NC_041370.1, read as the reverse complement.
CTCCCTAAAATAATGCTGTTTTGCAGCCAATTCTAAAGCTTTGGCTGTCAGCACTTGCAGACAACTTCAGGTTGATGGATTACCCATCTCAAGTCCCTGCAAGTTAATCATCACCCCACAGTTATATGAATGGAAAAGATGGCTGCTATAGAACATATTGAAAAAAACTCATTTAAAAATAGCTAAACTAGTGCTTTGGAAAAATGTTGATTTAGGATTTTTAGTGAGTTCACAGACGAGTTTCACAGTAAAAAATGTTATATTTACAGAGAAAACTGAATGACAGTGTTTGTAATTGACAGTACTGAAATGGAGTTTTTTTATTGGTTAAGAGTACTGTTGAATGAGCACAAGCTGCTGAAACAGTCTGTCTAGTGCAGCTGCTGAGCAAGTGTCTACATACATATATCACTTTGGCTCAGAGAAGGTCAGTGCCACAAAGAGAAAAAAAGAAAAAAAAATACTTCCGGATATTTGAGAAGATAACCTGGCAGCTCCCCCTGGTCCAGCTCTCTCATTCTGCCTGCTCTCCACTATACTGCACTTGCTGAAAATCAATGCTGAGCGACTGCAACTGTATCGCCACGTTCCCCCCAATCAATAGCAGTCCATCAGGAGCCTGAGGCCCTGACCTCCAGCACGGCAAGGCCGCACAACCAGCCTTTCAGCTTGATCTGGGAGCAGATTAGATCTCCCTCTCGCGATAACCCTGAATACAAAATACTGTTTTAGAATGTACACTTCTTTTAGTCTCCCTACACAGAGCCACAGCGACGGCATCCCATAAACATCAATTAGGGGTTAGACTTGGACCCGCTCTGCTGTGTGAATGCCACACTGTGCCTTTGTTAGTGTTGCATTGTACTGTGTCATTGTATTCTCACAGCAACAGCAACGTCACTACTTACCCAAAAATGGTGAGAATACTTTTAAGGAAGCATCAGTTGCTGGAGAGAAATGTATTTCTTGTGGTATTTGACATCTTTAGTGCTCCACATAGATTAGTCACATTGTGGACCACGTTTTTGTAAAAATAAACACTGACTTACTTGATGCAATACTAAGGGTTCTGGTGAACATCTGGCAAGACTGTGCTTGAACCCAGTCATGACGATAGACGTCTGATTTCGTTCCAGTGAAAGTTGTTGACTGTACTTGTTTGGAGAACATACTATTTTCATGTTTAGGCACATGGAACCATACTATCTTACACTACAATATATAGCTTTTTTTAAGCCACACAATGAATGCTAAAATACCTTTAAATGTACTTTTTAAGCAGTTCAATTAATTTCATTATGTCAATCGTATTTATGTCCTAGATATCATGTCATTGGTATTTTTATCAAATCAACTCACTGACCTGAAGCCCAGCCAGGAACAGAATGCACATTATTTATGTACCACAGTGCTTCTGTCTGTGCAACAGAACAGTGGAGAGGATCTGCCAAGTTGCTAATAATGTTAAAATGGCAAATTGGTCAGTCAGCCCAGAACATAGTCTAACTGATAACAACAGTCAATTGAAAAATAAGTTCCAGATAGGTTGTAGGAGGACAGAGGAGGACACAGGAGGGCAGGGACATTCATGTGTAGCTAGGTATGGTGGTGTTTACAATTAAATACAATAAAAATGTCACTGTTTTCTGTTGCAGACATGTACTTTATTTCCTAAGCTTTGGTTCATACAGACCAAGCATATCCAAAACATATCCCTCATATAACTAATCAATTCGTGCACTTACATTGAATAGTTAACAATAAATAATACACGCAGCACTACAAGCAGCATAGCTCAATGGATGGCTTTGGTCCAGATTGAAATATCTCAAAAACTATTAGATGGATTGCCATAAAATATTGTACAGACATTCATGATCCCCTCAGGATTAAACCTACTAACTTTGTGATCCCCTGACTTTTCCTCTTAAGCCATCATGAGGATAACATTTTTTGCTTTTAGTAATATCTCTACAACTATTGGAATGGCTACCATGAAAAATGTATTGCATTGACTTTTTAAACCCCATGCCTTTTCCTCTTGGACCATCATCAGGTCAATAGTTTGGTTGATGACTTTGTGTTTATCGCTCATTAGTAAATGTTAGCTAAACGAAGATGTTGAACACGGTAAACAACATCCTCGTGCAATTGTCATTGTGATTAAGTTGTTACTCTAGTATTACAGAGCCGTTAACATGGCTGCAGGCTCGTTTCAGTGTAGATGATTCACAACATATTTTCAATATTACTGAGTATTATTTGAAAATGCTTTTTCAAAATCATTGTACTTAATTCACCAAAACAAGAAGGTAACATTTACAAAAATTCAAAGAGTAAAACGTGGCTTTCTCACAATTCTTTGAGGTCTTTAGACGCCACATTGCTGTTTCATTAGATACAGATTAAATAGACACAGACAATAGTCCTCTGTGGTGAAGGATTAGGCTTTCATTCACAGCTAAAAATAGCTTTTGCTACAGTGAATGAATCACATTCTCCTGCCTTGATTAAGCTGTTTGGTCTGTTTTTTATACTTACAATTTATAGCTGTTATTTCCTTTGGACTGATAAACATGCAGACAAAGATTTTCAGTGTCTTGGCAGTACACAATTTCCATTTTGATGCCAGTTTAACTTTAGTGTGTTAAGACCGTCGTGGTGTGAGCACGGCAGGTTAAGTCTCTCTGAACCTTCCCAGTCTCCATCAGGAGATGAGGCACACTGATCCAGTTGGCTTCACAATCTGTCAACAACAAATATGCTTCTCCTCCAGTAAAGGACATGCAGCTGAGCCGCTCTCCGTGTCTCAGTGAGAACATACTGTAAGAGTATTGAAGCATCTACAGTATGCAAGCATAGAGAGGGTGGGGGTGGGGGTTCAGAGGTTGGTATGGTAAACCATCCCGAGGCCCACATATCATGTCCTACTGCTGATGAGGCTTAACAGGCAGACAGCCCAGAAGCCTGACAGCTCCCCACTGCAGAGAATGCTGCATCATTAATAACGACCTGGTGATATAAAGCATTGATTGGCTTTCTGCCTTTTTTTCACCAGCTTCTTTGCCTCCGTTAGCTCCCTTGAAATTCTATTTTTCTCTGAACTGCTTCTCCGCATGCGTACTGACTGTGCTGCTTCACTTTGTAATCACACGTGTACGTCCACATTTGCAGTAGCAGAAAGCGCCACAAGGAAACTAAGTGATCCCACAGAGACAGACTGTGCAGTGTGCACTGTATCAGAAGTTGTGGAAAAGAAAGGAAATAATAAGGGTTAATGATATTTTCACATATATCCCTCGAGTAAATAATGAAGCAGTGTGCAGCATCCCACATAAGAGCCTACGACAAATATGATTTTGCAACATAAATACTTCTGTCAGTCAGGGCTGGGTTTGGGCCAGGGCAGTACATTTACATGTTCTTCCAGCATCTTCTACCCTGTTCTAATTAAATTTTCAGCACCTGTTCCACCCTTATGTTGCAGGATGACTTCATCCTCTGTAATGATGCAATCTCCCGGCCCTGGCAGGCAAGCCAGAGCAGTAGAGGAGGAGGGGAGGAGAAGCCCACCCATCATTTGTCACCTTTTACAAGTTAATGCCAGACTCTACATTGGAGAACCATGCCATAAATGCATCAGAGGCTTCCAGTAGATGCAATCTTTAAGTGCTTGAAGCAGCATATCTACAGTCACATAGGGTCCTTTGATATCATTTAAAAGCACATTTTATTCCATCGCATACAATTGTGATTCATAATGTTTTTGATCTTGTTTTCCTTTCATGTTCCATGTTGAGTTTAATTCATCAATAATTAATTTGTTCTATACTTCCTTTGTTATCGTACTCGCTCTAAATGACCTGAGGTACATGCCCCGTGTGTGTGTCTGTATCTGTGTATCTGTATGAAACACTTTGGTACATACTTGAAAATACACTAGCTACTACATAAACACAGACTCTCAGGTCAGGGATATGTTAGGCAGCTTGGTTGATAATTAACAAGAGACATCAGAACCCTGAGGAGCTAATCCCTATTTAGCAACAGGGATTTGGGATATCCCATCTAACCAAAATACACCATGAAGTGACAATGCAATCAAACAACCATACATCACAAAGGCAAAACAACTTGTGACATTTCAGAATCTAGGCAGCAAAAATACACAAGCATTAAATACTTCAAGTTATTATGTTTCCAAAGAAATACCAACATGTTGTGCTGGTGATAATAGCAATTATAAGCAAATTAGTTTCTGTACTATTAAATCTTTCTACAAGGTATGAGCTTTGTCACTCCTGGTTAGCTAGGATTGCTCGTGATTAGTATGGTCGACTGGCCACTTTCCATCATTCGTGCAGAGAACACACCCACGTACAAATGGGCCTCATCGATGCATAACGCATGCATGTATGAAACACAAACACACACGAACAGTCCTTCCTGAGCACGTCTTTGTGCTTCTCTGCAGCACAGATGGCTGAATAGTGGGTGTCTTCCTGCTCTCCGGGCCCCTCCTTCACTCTTTCTCCATATTCCCCTCTCTCCGCCTCCTCTCAAGGCCGAGCTTGATCCACCCAGTCACCCTATCCTTGATATCTCTCTTGTCTGCCCCTCCCTACCTAACAGCTTTCACACAATGCCTGACACACACTGTTTGGCCTCTCTCTCTAGGCTAGTGCTAAATGGCCAGAGAGATTTGGGAGCATTCATCATTGTAATCATGTTGGTAAATTATTCATAGGCTCCATCAGGCCTCTTCCTGGTGTGGCATGTAGTTATTAGGGAGTAGCAACATTAGTCTGCCAGAATCTCATGGTGCAGTGGGGACAAAGGAGGATAGAGCAGGTTAGCTCAGCACATTGACACTCGTTATTATACATCACTGACTAATGGCTAATTGCAGCCATTAATTCTCTATTCAGAAGAGACTGATGGGCAGAGTGGAAAATATTGCATTGTTCTATAGCTTCCAACTGGGATGTTACTTATTGAATACTAAACTGAAGTACGCATTTCAATACTTGATCGCTAGGTCTGCAATTTAAGATTACTCTCATTATCTGTCTGATTATTGTCCATCCTGTTTGTCAAAGTCCAAGGTGATATCTTTAAAAGTCTTGTTTTTTCAGTCAAAAAACCCAAAGAAATTCAGTTTAATGATATAAAACAAAGAAAAGCTGGAAATCTCCATATTTGTAAGACTTAAAACAGCATTTTCTGTCATTTTTGCGTAGATTATTACTTTAAACGATTAAAATACATATAAAAATAGTTTCTATAGATTATTTTTCTGTCGATCGATTAAGCGATAACTCGATTAATTGTTGCAGCTCTATCGCCAACCATTAAGACAACGGCTTTTGGTTGCAAAGATGACGTACACACATTGTGGCCTTCTCTATGTCAACTTCATCAATCCAGATTACAGCGGTCCAGCCTCCAGCTGGGCACACTGGGCGCAGATGGCCCCATAATCACCAGGGTTCATCTAGGTCTGAAACAGCAGCCAAAACCAGCTCCCAAAATTTGATTTCATTTCAAGTATAGCTTAAAATACAGGACATGTCAGATGGCACCGCTGCAAGAGACTCCATAGATCTGGAGGCTGGCAGTGCCAACCATTTCATGATTGAGGTTATTTAGGAACATGTTTACACAGTGTGCCCACTGGAGTCTGTGTGTGTGTGTGTGTGTGTGTGTATGTGTGTGTGTGTGTATATATATACATACACACTTTCTCAAGGTTTTAGCGTATATCTTTCCAACTAGCACACTACAGGCTGCAGCAGCAGGGGAATAAGAAAGAGATTTATTTCTTCTGTAAAGGTCACTAACTCCTCCTGGAATCACTAACTTAGTTGTTAGTTGGATACATATTTCCCTGATGTATAATATCACCATGGGACTCAACAAAAGCCCCATACGCACAGGAAGAGAGCCATCACCTTTCCCAGCTAGGACTCATGATAAATATCATGTTCACACACATCCTGCTTCTCTCTTCCCCTTTCTCTCTTTATAAAACACTCTATAATACACACACCTGCATTTTACTCCCATTGTGCAGGCAATATTGTTACAGATATGTTTCCTGTGAGCTCTTTTTTTCTTTTTCTTTTTAAACATCCTGCCTTTCAGCAGCATCCGTGGTTAAACTTGTCAGAAATATCCAAATGTAATCAGAAGAACAAAACAGGAAACTCCCACAGATAGAACATTGATTGTATCAGTGTTGTTCCCATTTCTGTGGAAAGGCTATATTAAGCACTTTTCCAAATGAAACAAGTGATTGTGAAACTTGTGTTGCATAAAGTAGGCTGAACTTATATGCATGGCTTTTTCTCCCCCCATTTCAACCAAATGCTTCTTCTGAGTCACCATAATGACGCTGTACTGCATGTTTTTTCTCCAGAAAGGACAAAAACACAAAGCGTTTGTCATGTTCCCGATTCCTCTCGATGCTACCGCCTCCTGTAGATATGTGGGAGACAAACAACTGCGTGATAATGTTTCATAAAAACAAATCCAGCCAGAAATACAAAAATATTCTTCCACATAGGCAAACTTGTATTTCGTCTTGTGGTAGCATTGTTGATGAATTTCTGCTGTTACATAACACTGCCGAACCTCCTTCACAGTTAAGCAACACAACATGGGAATGCCAACATGTTAATGCCAAACACTGTGAGCCTGCAGATATGATTTCAAGCTGAAGAGCTACCTCGGGGATTGAAGGAATCAAAGGCTTAGCAGAGATTTGAGCACTGCAGGTCCATCTGAAACATCCTAATGTCAACACAATTGCCACTGAATCAAGGATTTCCTGCAGGCAGATTGAGATTGACACAATGCAAACAAGCTCTCCAAAACTGTATTTAAATGGTAAATATAATAAAAAGGTTTTTTTCACATCTGGGACTCAAAGGTTCAAATTTCTATTAGCAAGTGCATGTTGTGCCTTGGGACAGCTAGAATGTATTAAACACTAAGTTCATTATTTTCTAGAGGCTATTTTTGCCTTTTTCCTCCCACATAGTTCAAAGCCTCTCTTTTAATAAACTAAAGAGAATATTTTAATGATTTAAATGCATACAAATATCAAATCATCATTATCCTGAAAAACCACAAAAGGAGAAGAGCAGCATTTCTTTTTTTGCTTGTTTTGAGTGATATGAAAACGCGTCCTCAGATGACTGACAGACTGGCTTTGAGCTGAATCTCTTGGTAATCCACCCTGGAACCAAATCCTATATTTAGCAGGTTAATGGAGATTAGGAAGTAACACGATTTTCAATTTCAGTCCGATACACAGATGATAACTTTACCCATAGTAGAGTAAGGTATCGGATAAGTGTGTATTGTGTGCATGGGGATACGGATTGGAGGTCTTAAAGCAATAGCATAATGTCCTTGAGCAAGTTTTAAGTAGATTAAGGGAATCTCAAAGCCTAAATGAGGGCATGTTTAGGTTAAAAGACTGTAATAATTGATCCACTTAAAGACAGACTGGCTTTCTACGGTCTCCCTGTGAAACAGCAGGCTGCCAGCATCAATAAGATCTTATGCTTTTTCTTGTTTCCTTCTTACACTCTGAGCTGTGTTGTACTCGGGGTATTCTCCTCTGGATCTGCACGTCATCTCTCCCACAGTTCTTCTTTTACTTTCCTGTCACTTCATGCACTTTTTGAGTGTTGCACATAGTTGGTAAGTGTACTCTCTAAAGATCTGTCTACACTGTATCTTGTGCTTGTTAAAACGTGTAAAGGAATCTGCCAATAGAGTGAAAGGTTTGATGATCAGCTATAATGGTTTGGAGTGCATCTTACAGGAAGGCAAATTACTTGAAATGCACTAAATTGCTTTGGAATTCAAATCTCTCAAGTACAATTTTAAATGATTTGTCAAGTTGTTATTCTTTGGGACATGCAGCATTTCATCCTTATGATTTATGACCTATGAAACGAATATTTAACCCACAAAATGACCATTTGTATATCAATTACTCATCCCATGTTACTTTGAATTCTTGAAGAAATCTTTGTTCTTATCGCATGCCTTGTTGTGTCGTAGTTAAACTTCAACTCTTTTTGGATTCTTTGTTATCATGGAGGCATGCGAGAAAAAAAGAAATCTTCAAGAATTCAAGGTAACACAAAGTGAGTAATTGATATACAAATGTTTGTAGGTGAAGCATTTATTTAATAACACAAATATGTAAATGAGAAACTGTTAATATGTTTCTGCTGTATGAGTATTCTACACCTTTTTATCTAATGATTGTAATTGAGTCTTTTAAAGTGAAGCATGGCAAATAAATAAAACTGTGCAGAACTGAATGTACATATACAAAACAAACAGAAGATGGAGTAATATACTGTATGGGGGGAGAGGTGGCAACAAAGGAGGGGAGGATGAAGAGCGGGTCATAACATTCATATATCTCTTTTTTTCTGTCTCTAATTTATACATATATACACAATTCTGATCACATCGTGTCAGCTCCCCTGGGAGCCTGTCTAGCAGCGGCATCTTATGGAAATAAGGTTATTTATGTTGTGTGAGCCTCACAAAGGGAACGTGAGATAGAGGCAGAGTGGTGTGTGGTTGTGTGTATTTATTATCATTATTACACTGTATTTGTTGAGGTGGGGGTGTGACCAGAAAGCTAAAAGCAATAATTGATCTGTGTGGCGGAGACCCGAGATCCATACCACATGCAATACATTATACACCACATTAAGTACAATGGTATGTATGTAACATTTAACTTCACAACATGATGGTTCATGGCTTTAATTCAGAGGCATGTGGTAGGGCCACAGTGGGAACAAACTGGTCTTTAACTCCCAGTGAGAGGTCAAATGCACACCATCGCTGATAAAAAGAGCCCAGCATGGCTAGCTTTAGCCCAACAAAGACATATTGAAGGAGTATCCTCTTCCCAGCTCTCTCAGAGGGTGTGCCCTGCAAGGCATCTTTGGCATACTGTTCATGGCAATGAGGTGCTCTGTTACTGAACAGCAGGATGAACAGCTAATGCTGCCTGGTGGCCCGCTGGGACCGGTTTGTACAAAGCAAAGGGAAAAGAAATCAAGGCTCTGCTACAGACAAACTTGATGAAAGAGCGGCTGACGTCGCTCTCCAACATTTAACATCAGCTTCTGCTCACTTGCCGTCCTCTTTATGTGTCTCACTTGTTCCCATCGAAACCCGTAAACATGCTTTTTTTTCTTCTTTTGCCGTCTCCATCTCAGCATCACTTGGCCACTGAGGGTGGTTGCCATGGTAACACCACTCACAGGAGCCCGCTACCGTCCCGGTTACCCTGGCAACTAGTTCCCTACAGAATTACAAGCCTCTCTCTCTCTCTCTCTCTCTCTCTCTCTCTCTCTCTCTCTCTCTCTCTCTCTCTCTCTCTCTCCTCTCTCTCTCTCTCTCTCTCTCTCTCTCTCCTCTCTCTCTCCTCTCTCTCTCTCTCTCTCTCTCTCTCTCTCTCTCTCTCTCTCTCTCTCTCTCTCTCTCTCTCTCTCTCTCATGAAAGAGTCCCCATGTGTTTGGTTGGACTTTCTATCCTCGGTAGGTCGCTGAACGCTGGCTTAATGGTTTGTTATCTTACCTTATCACTGGCTGTTGGTTGTTTACACGCCACTTAAATTACTTGCAATACCGGGCACTGCAGAGTTGTCCTATTGACTCAACATAACACAAATGTTTCTCCTTTAATATTGTAGGAATGTTTCTATTATGCCAATAATTTCAAATTATATAGCAGTGCAAATAACTGTAAACTGATGGTCGGACTGATTTTTACTCCTTACTTTAGGATCTGGGAAATTGTTATGGGCATTTTTCTTGAATATATTGTTTCCATAAATGTGATATGAAAGTAGTATGATATAATATAATATCATACATCAATTGTATTAACAATATAAATACAGTTAATACAATATTCAACATTTAACAATAAAAGATATGCTCCACCACACCACTAGCAGTGACAGTATTATATTGTATTGTTTTTGATGATCCCACTCTTAGTAAATCTCAATGTGATGACTCAGTAGCTGACTTGCTGATGCGTCACATGTTTCTCTGATTCCTCTGCTTCAGGGCCACACATCCTGCGTGTTACAACACAACTGATTTTCTTTCCATTTTGCTTGAATCAACTTCACCAACTGTCTGTCCTCTCAAGACTTTCTTTAAGTACGCTCATACATTACAAAAGATAGAAATGCATATCATCTTTCAATAAAGATGTAAATCACCTCACCAAGTGTCTGTATGCATCATATTAAAAACAAGAACTTGTGTATTCAGTAGCAATAGAAAGCACAGTTTGACAAATCCACTGACAACAAATAATAATGAAAACTGAGATTGTGTCAGGCTGACATGTCCTGTCTTGCTTTAGCCCTCTCAGTGTTATTTTAGACCGGGCCACTCTGGTGAGATAATGCGTGCTGGCTGTGCAGTCTGCCAGTCTCTGCTGCAGAATCACTCAGTAGATTAAATATTAGTGTTATCTCATTTCCTAAGGCTATGAAGTCTCCACAGAGGGTCCAACTGAAGGGAAAATGGTTTAATCATTGAGACAATCTGTACAAAAGACCCCTCACCGGGGCCTGGAACCTCCATTTGTGCTTTGTGCTTTCATTACATTCTTTTTCTAAACCACCGCTAGACTTGTGCGAAGAATCCAATTTGTCAGACGAGCTTGGCCTTGGCGAGCACAATGACCCTGAGCTGAGAAAAGAGCGTTATACTATTTGTCTCTCTCCATCACTGGCTGAATCTTATTGTTGATGATTAACAGCAGCAACAGCAGCACATGAGTCACTTTATCATCTATAGCTGCTGTACCACCAGCCTGGTTGTTGATAGTAGGCAAGCCATCTGTGTATATTGTATAAAATAGAGGCAGGGTCAATTGCAGGCAGCCTTTGAAGAATCTAAGCTTTGGTTGTTGGATACTGAGCTTTGAGTCAAATGCTGTGGGAACATTTAGTCTCAGGGGAAGGGAGGGTATGTTTGAGACTCCTTCGCTGGAAATAAACACTCCTCTACAATAAATGCCATCCTAAAACACATTAGCACGGATAAATAAACAACTGCTGGCAATGCTCTTGGTTGCATCGAATTTGACTTTCAAATATATGACAAAACAAGCATCTCATTGAACTGGTACTCATTGAACATTCAATATTAAGATAACTTTACTGCTTACACATACACCTCATAGCTGAATGCAACAAGTTCACACCAGTTGTTAGGGATCGTCAAAAAGCATTTTGGGGAATTGAGGAAATCCCTAAAAGATTGTGTAAGCAAGTATTATAGAACATGGGTACAACCAATAGGCAAATTACATCAAAATCCTCACAAAATAACTTCTGAGATGTGCTGATCAGAATTCACACTGTTGTATTGGTTTATATTGTAAGAATATCTGATGGTAAAACTTGTATTGTAGTGTATTCATAAGGTGTAGCGACAATAGAGCACCAGCATGTGCAAATACAGGACAGGCAGAGTCTGAAAATATCAAGAATGAAGAAACAAATGCAAAAGCAGCAAAGTTCAGAAAATAATAAAAATAAAACGAAGGGTGAGTTTGAAGCATGAATTATTCAAGAAAAATCAAAGTATACACAAGGAAAGAGAAAAGATGTCACTGGCCACTGAAAGCTGCTGAGGCAGATGGAGGAGCAGTGTCTGGGAGAGTGGGGAGGGGAGGGGTACGGAGGGCCATTGGGATGTGGCAGGGGAGACTGGGGTAGAGACAGGGAGGAGGGATGAAGGGGGCCGAAGCGAGGAGGAGACAGGCGTGTAGATTTTCTTTGTGTTCTGTAGAGCGAGGGTGGGGAGTGGTACAAAAACAGGGGGGGTGGGTGGGGGTAAAAAAACAAAAAAACAGGTAGTATGAGGGAGAGAGGATTGGCATCGGAGCGTGGAAAGGGTGCGTGACAACTGCCAAAGCCCCGTTGACAAGCGAGAGCCCAGACCTTTCCACGGCGTTCAATAATTGATGCACCTTCTACAGCGTGCCATCTTTATAAAGCAGCAAGTGTGTGGGGAATGTGTGTGTCTGCGTGTGTATATTTCTGAGCTCTCTGTGTAAGTGTGTGCCCTAATTGTGTGTATGTGAGTGGCTTCTACCCAACAAAACCACTGTACCTTTGTTACATTTGAGAAATTAGCTTTTAGTCCATCCGAAAGGGTTGTTTCGTAGGCAACGCTGTGTATGCAAATGATGGCAGAGCCAAACGACCTGCCTGGAAGTACATCCATTTCCCTCCATAGCAGCTCCCAATGTTCCCCTGCAGAATGTTAATACTGGACTGATCAGTCTCAGTGGACACAACAACCCCACACTCCCTACAAACCTGTAGACACGTTAAGGAAATTAGATTTTATTTTTACTCTGGCCACAGGGTTTTTTCTCCTAGCTGCCTGAGACCAGCAGCAATAGGGCTGGGTTCATCCATTAGCATGCACTCCACCCTGCAACCCACATAACATTCTACATGCTCTACATCACTTATACACTCTCCATCCTCCCTCACCCTCTCCGTTTCTCAAATCATCCACCGTGTCAGGGCAATCCTTCCCTACAGAATTACAAGCCTCTCTCTCTCTCTCTCTCTCTCTCTCTCTCTCTCTCTCTCTCTCTCTCTCTCTCTCTCTCTCTCTCTCTCTCTCTCTCTCTCTCTCATGAATGAAGTGGTTGGACTTTCTATCCTCAGTAGGTCGCTGAACGCTGGCTTAATGGTTTGTTATCTTACCTTATCACTGGCTGTTGGTTGTTTACACGCCACTTAAATTACTTGCAATACCGGGCACTGCAGAGTTGTCCTATTGACTCAACATAACACAAATGTTTCCCCTTTAATATTGTAGGAATGTTTCTATTATGCCAATAATTTCAAATTATATAGCAGTGCAAATAACTGTAAACTGATGGTCGGACTTATTTTTACTCCTTACTTTGGGATCTGGGAAATTGTTATGGGCATTTTTCTTGAATATATTGTTTCCATAAATGTGATATGAAAGTAGTATGATATAATATAATATCATACATCAATTGTAATAACAATATAAATACAGTTAATACAATATACAACATTTAACAATAAAATATATGTATATATAATATCTCTCTGTCTCTCTGTCTCTGTCTCTGTCTCTCTCTCTCTCTCTCTCTCTCTCTCTCTCTCTCTCTCTCTCTCTCTCTCTCTCTCTCTCTCTCTCTCAATAAGCCCTCAATATGTTTCACTGCGCTCTCTCTTTTTCCTCCTGAACATGGAGGACAAGTGTTATCACCACACTGCAGATGTTTTCTCCCACCTCCCACTGGCTGCGGCAGGACTAAACATCTCGCTTCGCTGAGGCGGTTATGCGGGGTGCGAAGACCTTGGGCTGCAGTGGTATCTCTGCCCTGCAAGACTCTGGAGAGTAGCCACAGCTGGATGTGATCAGGATGGCTATGCTAGTATCTCAATCGCTCGAGGTGACACTGAGCAAACTCATGACATGTTTTACAGACAAAGCCGCAAGCAATTTAGATTTGATCTGTACTCAAAGCTCAAAATTGCCCCGTGAATCTACATTTATGCTATATCTATATGTGACACTCAGTAAGTAGATGATGAAAGGTAAAGTAATCTTTGGGAAGTTAACGTTAGTCCTTGATTATGTGTAATTTAGAGACAACCGTGCAGTCTGACAAGCCAGATACATTAACTCATCAGATGCATCGCATCAGGTTATGCAGCTGAGACACAATATGTCAGAAAGGCCAGAAGACAAGATTGAATCGTCTAAACCATGATTTGGCAGAGCTTCTCTGAACCTATCAGCAGCATGGCGTTCAATGCTCGGGCACTTTTACGTCTTTCCTCACAACCCTGTCTCCTAAAAATGACATTATACAACGAAACTGCATTGTCAATAACTGTCTATCACACAACTACTTAGTTAGGTTTAAGAAACAATCATGGTTTTAGGTTAAAATAAGTATGTTTGTTACGTTACTGTTACGTTTGTGTGAAACAACCTTTCACACGGGACACGCACAGCGGTCTCCTGGGTGCAAGTCCCGTATTTTTTTCTGACTCATCCATCCAGCCCAACCTCCAACATTCCCTCGAAACATAATTGTAGTTACGTTGCATTGGAGTGTAATTATTAGGAGACAATGTAGCTCTCATTTTACGATGACTCTGCAGGATTAAAGCCAGGTCCTGTGAGTGTGCTGCGCTTCAAAACCCTTGGAAAGGAAGTCAGATTCAGAGAACAGGGGAAAAACATGTGATACAACAAAATGGTGCGTTTTATGCCCACTGGCACACGGATATAGTAGAGAATAGCAAGCGCACGGGAATCCATTAGTGGAACCTTATTATCTCCTGGCTCTTAAATTAATTAAGTGAGTTTGGGGCATCGTGTGTGCGTATGTGCATGTGCATGTGTGTATGTGTGAGAGAGAGAGAGAAAGAGAGAGAGAGAGAAAGAGAGAGAGAAAGAGAGAGAGAGAGATCTGCTTGTCCTTATCTTTTTTTCCCAACAAATCCTCTTGTGTTACTGCATTGCGAGGCAGATGGGGGTGGGAGGTGCATGGATCTGTATGGCTGTATTCCATCAGAAGGCCTTAAATTGCTGTTGGTGGGGATGTGGTGGTGGAAGGGGTGGGTGGAGGGGTGGGGGGGCGTGTGTTACACAGCGACTTTATGACTCACCATTTATATTTTAATCTACAGCCGTACTAAAACCTGCTTTCTATCCTTCTGCTCTTTCCTTTCATTTTCTCTCCCTCCCATTCCTCCCTTTATGCTTTATGTTATCCTACACCTTCCACATTTCCTGAAACCTGGATCGGACACCACCCTTCTTCTGCAGCCACTCTGGACTGGAGTGTTCAGAATCAGGTTCACACTGCAGTCATTTATCTTGATAAATAGAGAGCTGGTTGACTATAGCTGAGCATGTACATGTACCTGAGCATATATGCTCAGGTAGATGTACATGCTCAGCTATACAGCTATATATTTCATGTATATATACATGTACCTGTAGCCCCTACCCTCAGATTGTGGGGGGGTTTGTTACAGCAAGAACTCACTAGCTGCAGTATGGCTTTATGTTTTGTTGATAAGTGCATATTCACAATGTCAATGTGATTCCCTAATGTTTATGATCATGTTGCAAATCAATGAACAGGACTGCTAGATAACAATGTGAGATTGATGAGCTACTTGGATTTATTAGATTATTTAATGTGCTGGATTAGCCAAGACAAGACAAGAAAATGTAACTGTTTCTGCATTGATTTTTGTGAGAAAATTAACTACATCATGATAAAGCATGTAATCGATAAAACCCTCTTTATGGTTATATGTAATTTCATACAGTAATAAGTGCGGAAACTATTAGTCAGTTAATCAAGTAGTTTTGAATTTTGAAAATCAATTAGTCATTTAAATAACATATTTTAAGGCAAAACTCCAGCATTTACTGAATGCCTTTGGGGTTTGGAGTTGGTTGGACAAAGCAAGATTCCTGAATATGGCTGTTAATAAAAAATGTTTTTAGTTGCAGCGCTCATTACGATATATATACATTGTGACATAATAACATTTAGTTGAGAAATTAGAAAGAAACGACAATGACCTACTACGCCCAAAAATGTTCAAGGGATGAATGGCATTACACAAAATGTATCTCACAGTAAATATTGTTACATCGTGCACCCCTATAATATTACATGTATCAAAAATCATGATGTGATTTATATGTTATCCATATTGCCCACTTCTATTAAAGACACATAACAGCTACTGGCACACAAAACCCAACAAATTCAATTGAATCCAAACTTCCTCTGCTCCATGAATGTCAGATGATATATACATTTAGAGGCTGCCCATAAAGATGATTGTTTCTGTCATCTTTTCATGCATGACCTTTAGTATCATGTCAGTTAGCTGAATGCTCTGGGTGCTGCGACAGGTACAGTAAGTGCTATTGCAGCTGAAATACCTGGGAAGCCATTCCTGGACTTGACATACATGTTACATGTTACAACCTGACATCAATGTGTCTGTCCAATCAGAACACAGGATGATGCTAAATTTGTATTTCATATAAAAATGTATCAAGGCTCTCTCTACTAATCCAGAACACTGACGGGAAATTTTATTTGATTATACTCTGATTATCCCAGTGCACTGACAATAGATATTACACTATAAAAGACAGATCAAAACAAATTGATCCAATTTGCACATTTCTATCTGAATGAATGTTGAGTAAATTAAGGGAAGCTGACAGTTTTATTAGGACTAATACCACGGTATAATCCAGCCAGCCAACCCCCTCACAGCGTAATCTTCAGTGTAAACCTTCATGGGCAGGTCTCCTTGTATGAAGCTAAAGCCTGTTCCTCAGCATAGCAGTAATCCCACTAAGGCTCTTAGAGAAGTGAAATTATTTCAGAATGAAAGGAGAGGCTTTATGACTGTTACAGACTCACTGTGGAAGATGGCTAATAAATAAACATCTCACAAATCCTCTTAGGAACTTGGGGAGACTCTGAACCAACAGTCAGGATGCTCAGTATTCAATCTCCGACGCTGCAGCTTCATTCACTCTTCATTTCCAGGTGGAAAAGTATGTTTGACCTGAACCACAGCTCCAGCTGGGGCATCATGACTCATCCTCCCTCCTCCCCCTTCACACTCACCTCCAAACACCTCATTGCTCCTACACACAAATGCCCATGCTCCGACCTGAATTCATGCCTCAGGTCTATTAAAGGGAGGAGATGAAGGGTGACTGAGTAGTTATTGAGAGATAAAGGCAGAGTCCATCAAACTGCGTGTCTGCTGACGAGACAGGAGGGAGGTGGGAGCAGCTGTCGCTCTCTACCTGAGACTTTCACTGTCTCCTCTCTACCTATTGATGGAGACAGATGCCAATGGGATGACCCCATATCTTTCATTAGTATACTCTGTATCGCACTCTATATCCAATGATACATCAAAGTCATCCCCTCTTTGAGGATCAGTTCATTCACATGCATTTTCAAGGTATTTAGGAAAAAAGACTTATAAAAGAAGATCAAACTGGAAATCTGATAACGCTTTCTGATCCTCACTTAAATTGGGAGTTTTCTAATCTATTTAGTGCTCTGCCATGAAGACCAAATATGTAACACAGAAAAGCAACTGAATATGCATGACTCCATCCTTGTCAAGAGCTGCACCACTCCTCTAAAAAGGACGATGCAAGCAGATTTCTTCCTCTGACAAGGCCAGATGGGACGCAATGAGATGGGATTTGATCTCCATCCTTCCACACAGGGCAAAAGGCCTGAGTGACATTTTTTCCATGTCAGATACAGGCCCAGACTTGACGCAGCGAGCCGAATACACTGTAAACCACATCTCTATGAAGCCTCTTATATTTACGTCCTGAAAGTCAGCTTCCATTCATATGTTATTGCAGCATTAGCATTTAAAAATCCTCTCACTATCACTGCGTTTTCGTGGACGTTGTGTGCCATTACTCTTGTTGACATAGGACGCAGCCCGAGGATGCATTTGCAAATTAAACATAGCCTAGATTGATAAGGGTGCGTGTCAGCAATATGGAGATAGAGGCAGCTGTATGCGTGGCATGTGTAATGTCGACATGAACTATTATAACACAGCATTTAGTCCAAAAGTCACATCGACATTCAGCTAAACAGAATAGCAATGCGCCATCGGTACAAATGGTTCAGATTGTCTTGCTCTTACCTCGACGTTTTCCAACACGCAGTAGGACAATACAGCCATCAATATAGGTATTGCGGTATGTCCCATTTTCTCGCCTTCTTTTGTTTCTTTTTATAACGAAGTTGATTTTGTGAAATAACTGCCTCCAGCATACGCTGTCTGGTTACATCAGCAGAAGTGATGGACACTGCGTTCGTCGGGCGCCTTCCTGCGATATCTCCTGCGTCTGCGTCCTGTTCGCTCTTGCCGACGGGCTCTCCAATGGCAGCCTGTGATATTATGTGGATGAAGCCTGACAGAACCAAGCCCTGTTTCTGCGGGTATTTATCACAGAGTTTACTCATGGCGTCCTCACGGTGGCTTAGAAGAGGGAGACATCTGGTGGTGATGGGTTGAGAATGCACGGGCAGGGATCGCCTGCTGAATTTTTTGCATCAGTTTAAGGGAAGTATTCACCCAAAAATAGAATTAACATTACTTAGTAGTTTTAATTTGTGGATTTAAATAAATAAATAATTCCTTAAAATGAAGCAGACTGGCTGTATGGTGACGTAATCTTGGGGGAAATACTTAAACTGCACCAATATTAAACTGTGCTATTTAAAAAAAATATGGATTTAATGCAAAATAGTTAAATTAGCTTATAAAAAAAATTCACTGCTTGAATAAATAAATCAACTTTAATAGATACAAATACATCTGAATGGTCACGCGATGATTAAAAATGTGTTACTTAAATTTACACACAAATCTATTCTAATTCATCCTCCAAAATGATTCTAAAGACCTTTCTAAAATACACAATAACCTTCATGAATGGATAATGTATTGCAGGGCTGTTGTATTAGACTGCATTAGTTTCAGATATATATACATAATAAATTACTGTTGTAGTCTATATTTGTTTACTTTGAATTGTGTATTTATTTTTCTTGCGCAATACCTGAATACTTCAACACTTAAAATCGTTAAAATAAAACAATCTGAGATGGGAAAAAAATAATTCAAGTAGATGGATCTTCTCACAAGCCAAACATGTTGGACAACACTGGGATTTGCAGATGGAAAAATACACAGTGAGTAAAAAAAAAGGCTTTGTTAATTGTGTAGCTGTATTTTAAGGTGTTGAATTATATTAAATGGTGTACATAATATAATTGTTTCATGCATGTTAGTTGACCAGACACACAAAACCTCTGGAGGTATATCTGGAATCTCCAAAAGGAGCACTGAGTATAAAATAAACACAGCTCGAAAAATAAATACATACAAATATGAAATACTAAAATACTGTAGGCTAAAGCTAAAGCTAAAGCTTCCGTTTGTGTATTGTAATGCATCAGGAGATTGACTTCATTGCTTTGTGACGTATGCTTAAAGGTTCAACGTTTAATTCCATGCAACCTGCTCCAAAGAAATAGGGGGCAGTATTTCACCTCCCAACTGGGTCCATATAAGCTCTAATGCTTATATTTTGGTTGTAGTAGTTTGGCATATTTATTATATTATAATTTATTCTTTATATTGTGCACTGGACAGACTCCTCCGCATATCTTACACATTGAACCTTTAAAATACTAATGTTGTATACAGTATATCAACTGCAATAAAATAAAAATATACATGTTCGACGAAGCCTGTTTGTAATTACATTTTATAATTTACATATTTTCTAAAGATTCCTCACAATTAAAGGCACAATATCAAATCGAGCATTGTTATCATTTACCTTGCATGAATGTTTTTCAAACTACAATATGCGATTTATTTCCTCCAGGGTTATTGGCAGCAACATCCGAAAATAGTCAGCAGGGGTAACTGTTCTTTTAATACATCCATGGGGAACACACGGTATGAAAATAAAGAAAAACCTTCCTCTTACATGCAGAAAGTCTCCCAACGGATGAGCAGCATGTGTTTGATTAAAACGTCCCCCTGCACCATTTTTACATGTTAGTGGAGACTCATGGGTAACTATCCTGGTGCCATGTCAGTGTGGTCTTGTAGTTCAGTCCATGTGTTTTGCCCACTGACTGCTAATTACAGCTGCGACAGGTACACCTATTGTGGGCGTGGTTTATGTTACCTTTGGTGTGTAAGGAAGAGGTCGGTCTAAGTGTTTCAATATTCCCAGCTCGCGACGATACAGGAAGACCCACTGACATTTGGATTTAACCATTTAACAACGTGCTACTATACTTTTTAAATAAAGACTAAGATACAAATCCAAGATTTATAACTTTGCAACACTCGTGGGAAGGTGAACCTGATCCTGTCGGACTTCAGTTGGAGCGCTTTTGGAAGATGCATTCCGCCAGATATGAATACGACGTAAGTTTGGTCAAATTTAACAATATGCTTCTTGTCAATTACAATATGCAATGTTTTGTCCCACAAAGAGACACACCGCTTTACTTCATACCCACAGTTTGTTTGCTTTGGGCCTAGATTTTCTGGCGGAACTCTCTATCTGTTTACACGACTAGGCCTACTTTAACCGATATGTCAAACCTTCATACTTTGGCCTTTGACAGCGTTTCTGGATATGATCATCAGTATGTTTCCGCGCCTCTGTCATCCAAGGATCAGCACTGATACTAGGATGTAGTTCCCCCCTCTGCTGTGGATGTTTGAATGAATGACTGAACTAGCATTGTGTTGTGCCTTTTGTTTATTTACATCTACACTTCCATCAGAAAGGACATTTCAGTAAATAATAGGATACACTAAATGAAATATTAAATAATTGTGGGCAATTAAATGATCTATTCTGCAGAATATTTTTCTTTCACACTTAATTTCAAAGTTTATGTTTCTTTCACATGTTATTCTTTACAGAGCATAGTATTACTGTGAGTCACAAAGGCAGTTATGTGTATAAAATGCAGGAGGAAATACATAATCAGACTTGGATGCCATTTGCTGACTTTACATTGATGTTTAACTTTAAGATCACAGGTTATGATGCGTGATAGGTTACCAAAACAGGTCGCACAGCTTTAAATATATATATATATATATATATATATATATATATATATATATATATATATATATATATATATATATATATATATATATATATATTTAAAGCTGTGCGACCTGTTTTGGTAACCTATCACGCATCATCTCATAACCTGTGATCTGCATCTGGATACTGTACTTAAAAGAGTTGATCTCTGTTCGCCCTTGCAGAAAGAGGGTTAGAGGCCGAGAGAGCCTCAGTCAGTGTTGTGTGCACCAACAACAACTACAAGTTTATTTGATGGTGAAATACATTGAGTTATTATTGATTGAAAAACTAATTTCATGAGTATAATGGTATACAGTATGTACTAGAGATTAAAGGACGTAAACGTGTTGCCACAGTGATTTTAGATCAGCCACACTGTAAATCCCAGTTAAATGTATTTTGTGTTGTATTATTTAAACAGGCTTTTTAAATGATAATAGGATGTGGAAAACTGCCAAAGATTTATTTTGCCTAACCTATAGGTCAAATTATTCTGGAACATGCATACATTACGTAAATATCCATACCCTTCTTGTTACTACATAATTCAGTCTTGTTTGATACGAATGAATTACCAGTAGAGCTTGTGTGCAGAAAATAGTGTCGGACAGCCAAAGGTGAACTTCACTCTGCAGGGACTCATTAATGGTTACACGGCTTTGGTCAGTAATGCTGGAATTCACCAGCTCTCCACCACCTTTTATTTGACAGCTTCACGAAAACAGTCAGTTCCCCTGGGGAAATACACACTGCAGTGTACCAGTATGTGTAGGCTACTGCTGAGAATGTGGGGAAAACAGTATCAGGATGGATTCAGGCAAAAATAAAACGTTTTTCTTTCTTAATTTAGTGTGACATTAACAAGGACTTTAAAAACAAATTGCATGTTTATAAAACATATCCACATCTATAAAGCCATCTCCCAGCTCAGAGAGGACAGGGTGCCCACCCTGTAAGGCTTTTGACACATGAGAATTGTCAAGCGTGTCCTTACTTGAACCCTCTCTGCTTCCTGAGATCGAAACCCCCCCACCAAAAAAAAAAAAACAAGGGCTGCTTTTTAATTTTTCTATTTTAAATTACATAGGTTATTATTTGGAAACATGTGTGAGATATATCAAAGAAATGATGAGCTCCAGTAAAAGTATTTTCTTTTGTGTAAAAAGTTGTTTAGGTGGCAACATTTTATTGAAAAATCTAAAATATACTTTAAATGTTGCCATGCCACACCTTTTTGATTCTGAAAGCTGGGATAGATACTGTTTCAAATGACGTAAGATGCAGGGAAACTGTTGGGAAATTAACTTTACTTCCTTTGTTAATATTTGATTATTCATGACAATCAGGTCAGTCTTAAAAACTCGATCAAATGGGAATTCTATGATTATTGCAGTCATTCTGTTTCTGTGATGACTCAGCAGTGTGGTCAGTAAATAATTGTTCAGACAGGGCCTTACCTTTGTCTGGAAGTCTAGGCCACATTTCAAGGGCAATCATGTTGAACAGAATTGAAGTGAATGCAGTGCTCATTCAGTCTTTCTCAGTTCGGTAATGAGGAAGAAGCATTAATGGAGGATTTTGTTACCACCCTAGCTTCACCTTGAGCAGCAAGGCGGTAGTATGCAACGAGCCTGGAGCATCACTCTTCCTCACACACACTAATGCTGCTGTATAGGAGGCTAACTGCTAAGTGTCTGCTTAGGATTACTGTCAAGTAAGAGATGTGTGTAGGTATTTGATTGTCCCTTTTGGATGCAGTATCCAGGCTGGTTGGTTTGTATATGACAGATCAGTGCTGCTGAGGGCAGAAAAGGCATATGAGAGCTTTTTTTAGGTACACATCAAAGTCTGTTTACAGGTCTTGGGGGGGGGGGGCAGAAGGAGCTGTGAGACAACTGATGAATTGCCTTAGGTGATGTCACTTGAGGCATGTCGGTTGAAGCTGAAGACTAAAAGTTTGAAAGTGAATAAATCTGGGGCTGTGGAATTAAAAAGAAGTGCGCTTACCTTTTCTCTGCTTGCTAGCAACACAACGCTACATTATCTTCTTATAGCAAACGGGTCACCAACCTTTTTCAAACTGAGAGCTACTTCAAGGGTACTGAATAATACAAAGGGCTACTTGTTTGATACAAACTTCCTGAATAACAGTTGCACGGTTCACCATTAATGATAGTATTATCATTATTAATAATAATCATAATAAATATTCATTTATGTGAAGAGACTGTCTGATCACATGTTAATGTTAATTATTCCTCAATGATTTACCATGGTAGGAAACACAGATTTATTTATTTATGTTCTCAATCTATCTCAACATTTGAAAGTCAGAGTTATCACATCTCTGATATTTTTGTAAATATCTTTATTGACAGTTTTGTATGAATGAGCACATTTGTAGAATTTTGTTCAAACTCACACCTGTTATATTTTAGTACAAAGTATCACTTCTGTTAAAAAATGCAGGAAATCATTAACTGTCACATACTTTATTAATAATGTGCGGCTCTAAATGAATCTTCCGTTACTTTCTGTGACTTGTTCACCGGCCTCGTGAAAAGAGATGCTGCTGCCCAAATCTGCCTTTAACTCCCGGCTTGTTCTGCCCGCAGTGCTGCAGGTGTGTAGTTAGTTAGTTAGTTAGCATGGTAGCTTTGTGACACTGTACCAAAGTGTCTCCACAATGTGCCGCTTTGCCGTCGCCACGCAAATGAGACATAAACACTTTTCTTTCACTGTTGTAAAAAATAATTCTTCCTCCCAATCATTGTGAAAATAGTTATTTTCCTTTCGCTTTTCTGCCGTGTTTTAAAAAACGCACCTAGCGCCCCATCGTAGCTGCTCCCGCTAGCTTGTCTCAGCGAAAAGGGTTCATATATACATAAAACATTTTTGTTTTTTATATTCAAATTTGTCATTTTAAAATAAAGATTAATTCAAGTGTTATTGATAAAAAAAAACAGCAAAACAATTAAATACAAATTTTAGACCGAGCTCCATGGTGACTAGTGCTATTTTTAGAACATGTTCTGCGGGCGATTCGCGTAGTCCCTGCGAGCGACCAAGTGCCCGCGAACACCGTGTTGGCTACCCCTGTTCTAGCATGATGCGCTCAAATTAAGCCACTAGGACGAACGCAGGGTTTTGAAGCGGATTATCGTTGTGGCCAAACTGTAAAATTACAACTTCAGACTTGCATTAGGGAATTAGGGAATCTTTTTTGTTGTTGAGGTAAATCAACTTCTAAGTACGAACACTTAAAAAGCCCAATTTTAACTCACTAGATTTTAAAAATAGCCAAATCTAAAGTTATGGAGGCGGGTTTAAAGAAAATGTTTGTGAGCTTGCTCTTTGGGCCCCATGGATAATTTTACACTCAACAGTTGAGATCATTTTGGCCAGTTGCGTTTCATTGTGGGTAATGTAGGCTGCAGGTTTTAACCTGACGAAGAATGCTTCTCTGGTTCTGCTGCATCAAATTGTAATCTTTATTTATTTTAAACCATCCATCGTGAGTCCAACAATGTATTGGGGTTGTAATGCTAAAGGGTAGAGTATGCTTTTGAACTCTACCCTAGAAATGACTGTTTGGCCTTTTGACAGGTTATTCTGTGTGTCACTGTGAAACTGTGACTGCATCGTGTCTCTACTCATGTCTCTACTCATAAATTCAAAGTATGTCGACAAACCACTTGAGCAGGTGCAGCACTAAGAAATAAACACATTCACATTGCACACAAATGTAAAGTATTATGGAAAACAAGAAAGCACAGCATTGTAGTTGTTAGTTATATTTGTACCTTGGCATTTAATGCCTTTTTACAGTATCAATGACATTTATCCATATTGTTTTAAACTGATACAAAGTAGGTGTAGTCAACTTATCAGAGAAAGAATATTGGTCTGCACCTGTGTGAACAGACATGGTGATTTTGAAAAAATAGTTAAGCATATTGCTTACGTGCTGATCCCACCAAGTTAAGACTGAGGGTTTAGAGCAGGGGTGGGCAATTCATTTTTACAAGGGGCCACATGAGAAACCCGAGCTGTGTTGGAGAGCCGAATCAACAATAAATTGAACTTAATTCTGCTCAATATTCATTTTGTCCCATTGTAAAAAGCAGTACATTATATATTTTGATTAGCTGCTACTGGTAATCAAAAGAATAAGGATCTTCTCTTCCAATAAATATATGAAATTGTGGAGTGGGTCAAATAGGAAAATACTCCTAGAGAATAAACAGTAAAAACAATCATTACATCAGTATTTTATTTTTAACATGTTAATCTTCCCAAACCAATACTGAAAAGGTGTTTTACAGTATGTAAAGATAAGCAATGAATCAACTTTATACAAAAAGCAATAAGTGCTTTTGATGTTTTTCAGTTCACTTTACTTGTTCAGTGAGAAACATCCAGTCTGTCTTGGGCTTGAACAAGTGCACTGAAATGTGGTTGAATGTCTGAGGTGGATATGCGCAGGACAGCTGACAGATGATCATCAGTGATAGAGGATCTGTATCTGGATTTGTTGAACTTCATCACGGAGAATGTCTGTTCACATATGTAGGTAGATCCAAAGAGGACCACAATCTTTTGAGCATGTCTCCTCATGTGTGGAAAGTTCTCCTCTTTCATGGAAGAGTAAAACTCAGGCAGTGAGACTGACCTAAAGAGCTCTGATAGAAGTGTGTCAGACTGCAGGTCAATGAGTTCAAGCTGAACATCACTGGGTGCATCATCCACATTGCATGTAAATGGGGAAAAATCATGTGCATTTCATTCTCAACTGTTTTAAAGTCTTAAAATCGCCTCCAAAACTCACCATGCAGTGCTTCTAACATGGATGAGTACCTGTGGAGGTGATCAGCTGATGGTGTGGCTTCCTTTAGTGTTGGCAAGTGGTGAGAATGTTGTCCTCCATTTGGCTTGAGAAGCTGCAACTTTCTCATGAAATCCTTTACTGCGCTGTACATTTCATGCACAAAAAGGCCCTTGCATTGCAGTTTGACATTTAGTTCATTCATTAGTGCGGTCACATCTACAGCAAAACCAAGGTCTGCCATCGAGTCTGCATCTGAAAGCTGTGGGACGTCTTTTCCTTTCTTCACACAGAAGTCTTGACTCTTCTCTCAGACACTCTTTGCCCAGGCTGAGCCACCTGACAGCGGCGTGGTAGCCTATATCATGATATTCAGTCTCATTTTCCTCCAAAAGTGCAACAAACTGTCTGTCACAGTGCCTGACATCAAACAAGCTCTTGCCCTGATGAAGTTAACTATTTTAGTTACAACATCAACAACATGGTTCATTTGTAGAACTGACTTGCACAACACTTCCTGATGTATAATACAATGCAAAAATACCAATTTCTGTTCAGGGTTAATTTATTTCACTTCATACTGCATTCTCTTCAAAAGTCCAACATTTTTCCCTGTCAGATTTGAACTACCATCCCCATTTCAGTCCCAACTTGTCCACACATGCATTTACCTGCAAATCACTCCCTGTTGTTGTCCCTTTCATTGACTGCATGGCTTCTCAAATGCCTCCTTTTTCTCCGGGCATATGAGTGCTGCAGAATCCACCAAACACTCATTGATAAACTTTTTCTAGTGATTTTGTGGGATAAGACATAAATTGTCTTGACAGCTGCATCTCTGGATGTGCAATGTTTTGTAAAAAGTTTTGCAGTTTAGCTAGCAAAGCACCCGACTCCTTTTCCCGCTCTTCATCAGACAAGTTCTTGAACGGCGACTCAAATTGTAATCCTTTAACACAGCGACCTGCGCACCACAAACTAAGCACACGGCTTGACCTTTGACTTCTGTAAATAAATACTTAGCAGTCCATGTCTTCTTGAAAACGTGGCATTCTGTATCAATCTTTATTATTTTGGCGTGAGCAGACATTTTGAGGGCTAGCATTACCTGTAGCTGTTCACGTGCGCGGCGCACATACGTAACTAAAGAAAAACAGCACCCTTTTCAAAATAATAGCAACACAGTTAGAAAGTTATTTACACCATGCACGCAATATAATGGTGTTGCTTTTATTTTGAAATGGGTGCTGTTAAAAAAAATATATATACTTTTTCATATATGTTGTAATTTACGATTGTCCTTACGCGGGCCGGACAGGAGCGGCCAAAGGGCCGGATGTACAGAGATACAGTTTGTTGCACTGACCGTACAATGCCCAGGTCTGTGTTAGAGAATCATATTTGGTGTTGCTGCTGCCCTTAAATGGGGACAGGACCCGACTGACTGGCTGAGACATTAAAGGTTCAATGTGTAGGATGTGCCAGAATATAAACCCCACACACATTAAAACAATGAACTAACATTATCAACAGAATGTGAAGAGGTAACAGTGTTGGCGTTATGTCAAAGACATCTATGTGTTGTGTTGCAGAGATCTCTACTGAAATCTGGGATAGTCGCTGCACACTCCCCTCCGCGCGGAGGACCAAACAAAAACGCGAGTCATTCACTTGTCTCTGCCTCCCGGACCCAAGTCAACATACAAACATATAGACGCCGGTGTGGATGTTTTTCACTGTTTCAGAGGAAGACGACACAATAGTTTTGTGATGTACTGCACTAGAAAAAAAACTCCATTTGAACTGTTAGAACTGGTCTTTAAATCATCCATCGTTGCGCACTACATCTTGTACAAAAATGTGAAATTATCAGTTATCTTATCGGTATCGGCTGTTAGAAACAGGGAATTATCGGTTGTCGGTATCAACTGAAAGAAATCCATATTGTGCATCCCTACCAAGAATTTATCCATCGTTCATTTATCATTTACTCCTGTGCTTTTCCTACTGCGACATGTCAAAATGTCAGATCATTGTAACTATAGTTACCATGTGTAACTTTTCACCTGGTCACTTTGACTGGGTATCAGTGGCGTGCCGTGCATTTCACACCTAGGCCTTCAGTGATGTCCTACACAGTCCTACCTGAATTATTCCACCTCTTAATACCATCATTATGACGCCATGGCTCTAGAAACTATACATTTAGACAGAAACGCAGTATAACCGGGTGTTGCATCACCCTAACAACAGAGTTATATTAATATTTACGAAACCTTTAGTTGTAAATAGCAGGCATTCCCAGCAGTACAATGTGCAGTGCCTCTCGGAGGCTGTGAGCCGGGGGTACCGCTCGTAGTTAGTGATTTGAAAGTGGCGGACAAACCCTTTTCCCAGCTGTGATGGACGCTAGCGTCGGGGTTGGCCGTTCTCTTCTCACGATGTCTATCTTTTCTTGAAAAGTTCGTCTTGAAAATGGCGTTGTAATTATATCTGCGACCACATCGATCTCTTCTCCTCCTTCAGCCATTGTGGGTTGAAAAAAAAACAGCTTGTAGAAATCTACACAAATTAGCTTGTTCAAAGTTTGCTAGCTCTGCATAGCTCTGCCTCTCAATAGTGCGTATCCAATCAAAAGACGTGGACGTGCTGACGTTATCGTACGCCTGCTAGCTGGCCCCGGTGTCCCCAACTTGAAATCTGATTGGTTAAAGCCACAGTTTTGTCTCCGTTCACTTTAAGCGACAGGCGCCCGCACTGTTGATTCTGAAGGCCTAAGGGCAGATTTCTTGGACCCTGGCAACACATTATGGCTGAAATATGATTGGATGAAAGCTCTAACATAAAGGCCAGCCCTCCAAATCTCCATCTGAGGCTGGAAGCAGCGCAACCAAGAGGAAAGCTATGAAATGAAGAGAATAGACTATGGGGAATAATTTAATACATATTTGTGGGAAAAATATATAAAAATTAAATGTATATTCTGATGATGTTTAGCCCAGCAGAGAAGGCCTTGCAGGTCCTGACGGCCCACCACTGCTGGGAACTGTCAAAATTGCTTCACTCAGGATTAGGGTTAACAATAGAGCGATAAGGTATGGTTGATTTACTTCAATTAAATTAGAAAGGAGACTGAAACGTTGAATCAGAGTGAGCTGGGGCGGCTAAAACAAGACTCCCAAGTCTGTGTGCATCAGAGGAGGCTCTTGGGATTCAATAGCAACCCTACAACAACAGAGGAGGGAGATGACACAGGCAAAAAACAAAACAAGAGTTGCCTTAACACACAAACAAATACAGAACTGAAACCAGTTTCACACTGTGTGCCATGTTTCACTGTAGTATTGACTATGCTACTTCTCTATTGAGACAAATCTGTCTGAATGTAAATTCCCTTGTGTAGCGAGTCAGTAGATCAAAAAAATAGTAAGAGTTATTTCTTTATTACTTTTTTCTTAAATGTGTATAGTACATTATACATATACAGTGTGTAGTTTTTAGGGGGATCTATTAGCAGAAATTAGATATAATATTCATAACTATGTTTTCATTAGTGTATCATCACCTGAAACTGAGAATCGTTCATATCTAGCCCTTCATATCTCCACAGGGAGCGGGTCCTCCTCCACGGAGTACGCCATGTGGCACCACCATGTTTCTACAGTAGCTCAGAACGGACAAAACGTTGTTGCTCCTCTTGAGAGGGCTTTTTGCGTTTCTCAGAATGATGACTTGGTATCTCAAAATAATGAGCTTTCATAAAATAATGTTTTAGTATTACAACACAATGAGACGTCTCTCGAAATAATGACTTAGTATCTCAAAATATGTTTGTTTTTTTGAGATACTAAGTCATTATTTCGAGAAAGTTTCTCATAATGACTTTTTCATCCAAAGACTATGTTTTCATCTTATTTTTTATCTTCTACTGGCGGAAACAGGCTTCCATATGAAATGCAGTCATCAAGCGAATGTAATTACGCAAAAAAAACAAGGTTTGTATAGTCCAGTACACAGAAATAATAAGTGCCAGTATATCAAAGTACATTAAATGTTTTCCATCTCTGATTCATACGCTGACAAGAGATTGGTATTACACATTGTTGTTAACAAGGACCAGTGTTGTAATGACATGGTTGTAACTCTGCTTTAGTTTTTACCACACCCCACACCAGTTTTTTTTAAGTTGTTTCCCACTTGTCAAACAGGTTAGACTACTTGGAAATACTCTGTAGCAACTGACAACAGGATCCCAGGATTTTGATTGCTTTCTTGTCAAACATTAACATTTTCTTTTTGTTTGCGTCAGTATGTTTAGTTATGCTTTTCTTTATAAATCAGTGTTGAGAGAGAGAGCACTACTTCCTGTTAATAATGGCATAGCACACTGCACTGGTATTTAAAAAAATATTACATATAGTTCAAAACGTGATAGTATCTCTTTCTAGGAGTGAAGAATGGGAAATTATGAAGAGCATGTAATGGTTTTATGAGGCTGTGATCCGGTTGACTGATAGAGAGAGACCCTTGAGCACTTGCTGACCCCATCTCTAATGATTCCCCTCATTCTGGCCCATGATTGCTGTTAGAGATTCCAATTAGAAAGCATGTGTGGAAGCCCGAGCCGGGTAAGAATAGGCCTTAATTGCCGTGAGTTATCATCTAGACTCATGTAATTGAGCCCCCATCTTAAGGGGCAGCACATCTGACAAATTGATTTAATACCAAAGTGATTCTCCATCCCTAATGGCACTCAGGCTTCTTCACTCATGGGCTACAGGCACTGAATTCATTGTGTGTTGATTACTAACCGGCCAGAAACCTTTTTCTCAGTCCGCCCACTTGAAAGAGCTCAACAGAGACACACAGACGCACACATTACATTTGGCTGACACTTTTGTCTAAAGCGACTCACAATAAGTGCAAACACAAGTGCAGTAATAAAATAAAACAAACCCATGTAAATGCAGATTACAGAAATTATAGAATACAAACTCAACAATTACCTTCAATAAGCCAACCAATTGAAGTGCTACATACAGAAATAATAACTATAATATAATTATTATTATTTTAAAACCTTTTATTGGCCAAGGTGTTGAAACAGGTGGGTTTTCAGTCTGCGACGAAAGGTATGAACACACACACACACACACATATACATATACATGAACACGCACATATAAACTGGTTTATCCAGTTTTGTTTGCCACCATGTGCCTGTTTGAACTTGCCCCTCTAGTAAAGTAATTTCAGTTGTTTTACATCCTGTTTATTTTTCCAATACTGTGTCATAAATCAACAGTTTAAATATTGAGCTGTAAAACTATTCTTGTTTGTCCTGAGTACAACTCTTATTTATTTGATCTATTAGGAGAAAACATTTGTTCATTCAGAGACTGATGTTGACGACCCGATCCTTCTGGAATCATTGGGGTATCTGTTTTTAAGCAGAAGTTAGTGTCAGTGGTAATGGCCGATTTTAAAGACATTTTGAGATGGTAGGCATCGCCCAAAGCTTGTGCTCGCAAGGCCGATTATTTTTATTTATTTAAAATATGTATAAAATATTATTATTATTAATAATAATAAATTGTTGTATTTTCATATATATATATATATATATATATATATATATATATATATATATATATATATATATATATATATCTAGATCTAGATCTAGATCTAGATATCTATATATAGATATATATATCTATATATAGATATATATATCTATATATAGATATCTAGATCTAGATCTAGATCTAGATATAGATATATATATATATAGATATATATATATATATATATCTATATATAGATATCTATATATAGATATATATATCTATATATAGATATATATATCTATATATAGATATCTAGATCTAGATATAGATATAGATATATATATATATATATATATCTATATCTATATATCTAGATCTAGATCTAGATATAGATATATATATATATCTATATCTATATATCTAGATCTAGATATCTATATCTATATATAGATATATATATATCTATATCTATATATCTAGATCTAGATATAGATATATATATATATCTATATCTATATATCTATATCTATATATCTATATCTATATATAGATATATATATATCTATATCTATATATATATATCTATATAGATATATATATCTATATATAGATATAGATATATAGATCTAGATATAGATATATAGATCTATATTCTATATATATATCTATATATAGATATATAGATATATATATCTATATCTATATAGATATAGATATCTATATCTATATCTATATCAATATCAATATCAGCAATTGACCCCCCTGCTCTAAGTATTCGCAGCAGCAATTTAAAAACCCATATCGGTCGACCACTAGTTGATGTTACTTTTACGGTGTTACACTGCAGTAAAAACACTTCTCCCCATTGTTCAGTGTAATCAAAGTACATCCAGAACATGGCATACTTGCTGTATGTTTGCTGACTTTGGTTTTTCTTTTTTTCTGCATCAGGGCCGCAATGGCCATGACCAGCGGATTGACTTCCTAACCAACAAAGAGAAGGTGTCATCAAAGCGGAAGCTCGGCATCCTGATCGGAGTCCTTATGGGGCTTTTCATTCTTGCCGCCATTGCAGCAGTCCTGATTTGGCTGTTTGTCTGTGAGTATAATTGAATGCTTTCCTCTTCTAAATCACCCACGGTAGAGTAGTCTTGAAGTATAATACGATGCTTGAATATGTGTCGAGATTTTTGTACATAAATCAAGATTATTCTTAACAGAATCTAATGAGAAATTGTGAATATTTACATTTCTAACATCAGCTACTGCCAAGACAGGCATAACATCAGAAACTGCAGAGTGGATCATTCCCACTTGCTGTGAAGGCACAGCTCTTTTGATATACGAGTGTAAGAGTGGCTTGTATGGACTTTGTAATTTCCCTTTAGTGTTAGTCTATTTGACAGCTCTGACTTTCTCCTTTTTAATAATGCAAAAGAGAAATATGTCACAGAGTCCATGCCGCAGCTTCCTTGTCATTTACACATACAGGGTCTGATGAAAAGGCCTCTGAAGTCTTCATAAACAGCCTCTTGATTCAACTGGCTGTTTTAATTGCTCTGAGAGCCAAGCTGTCAGCTGGGTATAAGATCACACTGTACAACTTTAAAATGGTGCTTCAGGGCCTGTTTAAAACCCCAACTCTGCTCTTTCATCAGAGGCAGCTATCTTATAGCATTTTGTTGATCAAACACTTAACTCATCTGCTTCTCTCCTCCAAGTTAAAGAGGCTGATTCAGAAGCCACTTTAGGTATGCGGCTCAGCCCATCGGTGCAGGTCTTCAGTGGGCACATGAAGTTGGCTGACGTACAGTATAACCAGAAACTGGAGAATACCGACAGCAAGGAATTCAAGGAAATGGCCGACAACCTGGAGGCAGTAGTGAGTTTGACACCTTTTTGTATTTTTGTTCCCTTTCTTTCATCTATCTTATTAATTGTTTACTATTTTAAGAAACAGTGTTACACTCGGTTTGATTCTCTCACTGTAGATTAGCTGTTTGGGATCGTAGAAAGTGCTTTTTTAAAATGCCCCTCTCAATGCACAGAAACTGCTGAAGGCACAGTGCGTGGGTGGGATAAAACGCGGCACATTCTCTTAGTAATTCCCTCAACAGCATCTCCTGTTATTGTGGAGATGTTTGTAGCACCACTTAGGAGCATGTTGATGGCAAAAAAACATCTCGCTTAAACCCCATCAAGCGCACACAAAGCTGCTGAAGTGAGGATTTGAGTGGAGCTGGGATGTTAGATGACTCGATGATTGTGAGGAAAAGCTTTATGATGAACTAAGTTTGCACTTGCATATAACAAGAAAATGACAGCTTTCGAGGAATAGTTTCAGATTTAGGTTAGTGTTTACATGATGGGTACAAAATGTTGGAGTATGGTTTCAAATAAACAATGCTGGGCTAAAAGCATCTTGGAGATAGAGGCATTATGATCAACCAACTGTACTCTGCCGCGCTCGCACCACCTGTCTGTAGAGTCCTTGACTTTTGTCTCTTAAGTAGTTTTAGTTAGATGATAATGGTTTCGTATTTGATGTTGCTAATTCAAACTTGGGAAATGTATGATCACGGACCTTTTTGTCCTGTGAACAATCCTTTTCCTTTCCCTCCATGTCATTTTCTGCTTTTATCACTGACATTACAAAAGAAACCTGCTCATCCGTTCTTTACCCTTTTTATTTTGGTGCACGAGCAGAAATATTTTACCTGTTCTTTTCAGTAAAAATAAATATCTTCCCCACACAGCTAAATGAAAACTACAAGAAAGACAAGCTCCTCGGAAAATACTACACCAAGTCTGTGGTCACTGCATTCAGGTAATGTGAGATCTTGAGCTCCTTCTTTTTTTATACTGCTGAGCAGAACGTCAAAACTTAATGTAAAAAAAAGAAGAAGAAACTTCACACCTTTCATGAAGCAAAAGCTTTGTTTCACTGACCTCTGTGGGTTTCAAAGTTTCAAGTCTGTTGCATTTCTTAGAACAACCTAAATCAAAGTTAGATGAGGTCTGTTGACTCGTCACCTCACCCGGTTATGTGTGTAGCATTGCACTGTAGTGGATTGTGTATTTCTGTTCGAACAGTAGCAGTAAATCACGACAGTTCAGAGCATACATCTCCTGTTAGACTTGTCTATTGTGATTGTGAGTAATGGAAATCGCCCATGTTCCACTAATCTTTGCATTTTCTTGAATGTTGAAGCTTGTTACTGAACGGCCTCATTATGCTCTTCCTCCCCACCAGTGAGGGTGTGATCGCCTACTATTGGTCCCAGTTTGATATTCCAGTTGAAGACCTGGAGACCGTGCCGGAGTTCTCAGAGGAGCGGGTGTTGGAGATACTGGAGAATGGCATGAAGGAGCAGCGCAGCATGGCGAACCCAAAATATATCAAGATCAGTGAAGTCACTGCCTCATGTAAGTAACACCAGGGTCAGGTGGGAGAAAGGGAACGGGGAGTTGGGGAGGGGGGAACTGGGAATTTATTACATTATGACATTTAACAATCACCTAGGATAAAGCTCTGTCAATAGATCTTACCAATAGATCTTAATACATCTGCTATCAGCATTGGTATTCTGTATGCTTTCTATTTGCATTAAAGGAGCTCGCTCTGACTTGTGCTGATAAGATGATAACAGATAAGACAGACCTCTCTGCTTGTGCTGCATCTGAGATTGCACATTTTATGCTGTTTGGATCCTCTAATGATATTAGCTGGGCTGTGGCCTGGCTTGAGAAAGCCATTTTTCTTCCTTCCGCCCTCTCAGCATTCACATTGCATTTGTCCACATCCTGGCCACCAGCCAAGCGCTGGCCCTGTGACTCAGTGGTTTTTGGTCCTCTTTAAAATGATTTCTCTGGGTATGATTTGATGTTGCTGTCCCAGATAGTTAGACAGAGATGTATGGGTTGCTGCTGCGGGGCAAGGTGAGATTGAGCAGAAAGTGCTACACACCATCACCAGTTCCTCTAACTGCAGGGAAAGTGAACAAAAAATGTGCAATCCAAATATTTTAGGCTCATGCATCAAATCCTATCAGCCATTAGCAACTCATTCTTACCTTTCCTCCGGTTTCTCTGCCAATCTTTGTCCTCGCTCTCTCTTTCTCCAGTCACAGATCCTCGCATGGCCAGGAACCCCAGAGCCAGTGAGTACACGTGTCCCATTTCAATCACTCGAAGTTGTAATTTTCCAGCTGGCTAGATGCTCACCCACCTGCCAGTCTGTAACAAATGGCTAGCCTGGCCTGGCCTGTACTGTACATGTGCTGCTCTAGTCAGAGACTGAGAATCCTGCACTTTTTTCCTTTGACACCGTCTGCTGATTTATTACCTTGGGATGATTAGACTACATACATTACCATAGTAGCTGTACTATCCTTGCATGAATCTGTCTTTACATGCATATGTAACCTAAAGGATGGAAGAATTTGTGATTTTTAAATAGTGTTGAAATGTGTCATTGCTTTCCGTGATGTAAAACATGTAATGATTGCAAGGAAAAACAGAAAAGACACAATCTTTACTGTCAATATTTCTTAAGAAAACAGAGATGAGCTGAATAAATGAGCAGAAGAAGATGCAGAACATGATGATGATCAGATTTTAAATGGCAAGCTGTGAACTGCTTTTGTGCAGTAACTCATCATATCTAAGCTCAATGTATGATTTAACCAATGTTGTTGTTTTCAGAGGAGTGTTTCTTCCGTCTGGAGGCTACAGAAAAGAAACAAAGTTTTACATCACCAGGCTACCCTGTACACTACCCCGCCAGGTCTCGGTGTCAGTGGCAAATCCGAGCTTCTGAGAACCACGCCATATCAGTTTCTTTCCCTTTTTTCCACGTTGAGGATGACTGCTCTGATGACTTTGTCTCCATCTATGACTCTTTGAGTCCAGATGATTCTCAGGCCATCACAGAGTAAGTCAGAGGGCTGTGAATGTCACGATACAAGGTCATACTGGTACTTTTTCTTTTTAAAGTAAAAATGTTATGGATCAGGTTTTACCATTGTACTATTTACTCGTAGTATGCTGTGCAACATTCCTTGCACTAATGCATCTCACCCTGAGAGGAATTTTATTTGAAGAAAGGCAATACATTTTTGCTCCAGCAATACATCAATTTGTGACACAAATCACTTTTTCATTTTGCCTTAAACCTTGGTAGCAGGGTTTGTTTGATAGGGCTCAACCAACATTTGTCTCATTTATTTAGCCTTGACGATCAGAGAGAGGGGAAATATAGTCTTGCATGATTCCCAGAGGACCACCACTAAGAATCACTTGACTGAAATGTTGCAGAGGGATTTTAGGAGTAAAAGCTCTTTTGATGTGGGTGGAAAACATGTTCCACTTCATTCCTTTCACTCGATTTGTGATTACAACCTTTTTTTTTTTTTTTTGGCCCTGAAGCCTTTAGCGTTGCATGTCTCATTTTATTGTTAACTTTTCAGACCTCGGTGAGATTGAGTTGGCTCAAAAAAGACCTCTGCTTTCAAATCTGTAAAGGGTGCCAACCTGAATCCTGCTACACCACTGTGTGTAATTGCACTTTGTCTGCGGGGGAGGGCTATGATTCTGACACTACAGGCTCCTGAATGCAACATCAGTTGTAGCTGCAGGCAATTTCTAACTCCGAAACCATTGCCAAACAAATATGCGTTACCAAGCGATGCATAACATTTTTATAAAGCTATTGAGCGATCGGCTTTATCCAAGGTGACATGAAGTTTATGAGAGCCATAATATTATACTCTATAATGACATTATTCTAGTAGAAGTAGATGTATTGCTGATCTTGCAGCGTCATTCACACCTTCATTGCTCTGCCGCCAGCAGTACTGAAACTTTTTGCTAATGTACCTAATGTTTGACTTTGAAACTCCGTCTAAGCAATTTCTCTCTAGTGCTGGCACATCTCTCCTTATTTATCTCTGTTTCTACCCCTCTCTGCTTATCTATTGATTTTCCTTTTCAAATTATTTTTTTCTTGAACCGTTTTAAACGTGTTTGCTGAATTGACGTTTTAGTGCTTCTGACTACAAAGAATTACAGCTGTATTTCAGTTCCCTAAGTGTTGCGCGGGTTTGCGTGTTCTCTAAGGAAGGGAAAGACTCCATTCAGTAAATGCATCAGACTTTCAGCTCTTGCTTTTTATGGTTGTGTTTACAACAATTTGTTGTTTCTGATTCTGTAATCGTACCTCATTTGTGTCCCATCTTGCTTGACTACTCATCCTTCTGTTACAGGAAGTGTGGTCAGAGGCCCCCCTCCAACCGTCTGCAGGTGTTGTCATCCGGCAACATCATGCTGATTAATTTGATTACTGACAGTGCTGTCCAAAGGCCCGGCTTTCTGGCCGAGTATATGGCCATCCCCAGTTCTAAAGGTAATTCAGACATTCACGGCACTTACACCTTATTCCAGCTGCATTCTTTACTTCACTTCACCTTGATTTGTTTAGTTCGGTTTTTACTTAAAGTAGTACTTCACACTCAAAATGACTGTTTGTACATCAATTGCTCACCCGGCGTTACCTTGAATTCTTTTGAAGAAAGCTTTGTTTTTCCCACATGCCTCTATGGTGAACGAAAAAGAAAAGAAAATGGAGAAAAGTCTTCATGAAAAGAAGTAAACTATATTAAAACATTCATTTACAAACTTCCACACAACTCTTGCACTATAATCTAAGTCTCATTTATTCAGTCATGTGCTAACTGTTTCCCAAAACACATACATTTTAGCTAAAACCTTACTATTTGAAACACTTCCGCATTAACAGTCTCTCACTCACGCTGGTGTGGAACTCGTCCATGCAGTGTTTTAAATGGTAAGGTTGACGAATTCAACGTAACACAGGGTGAGTAATTGATATACAAATGGTCATTTTGTGGGTAAAGTATTCCTTTAAACCGGAGGTCTTCAACAGGGGGTCCGCGACAGTACTGCAGGGTTTTTTAATTTTATTTATTCCAACCAATTGTTTTCCCACAGATTTAAATGTCTGTAAATAAACATTAACATGAAGCCAACATATTGTAGCGAACGGATAGATTGAGGCAGAAGACGTCAGCAATGCACACATCCAGTATTCATTGATTAGCTTAGTCTTGAATGCACAATAACAGGGTAGCTATGTTTATACATGGCACTAGGCCCAGTTTAATATAAAACACAATTGTATACACTATGTATGTATGTATGTATATGTATGTATATACACACACATGTATGTACACATGTATGTACACATACATATAGTAGGGGGGGACCCTGCTCCATCTCACCATCAGTTTGGGGGTCCTTGGCCTGAAAAACATTGAAGACCCCTGCTTTAAACCCATTTAGAATGATGTTATATGCTCGAATGTGAATTTATGACGTGTTCTTTTCAGTTAGAACCTGTGGTGGCAAGCTTACTGAAAAACAAGGAGTCTTCACCTCCCCACTCTACCCCAGCTTCTATCCTCCTGCAGTGGACTGCAAGTGGACCATCAAGGTTTGAAACACTGCTCCTCTCCCTGGCCCCCTCCTCTACCTAAAACCCCTCCACCCACCTCCTCCTCCACCACCCTTAGCCTGCAATGAGAGGAATGCTGAGGCAGCACTATAGTAGCCAAGCTGTTCAGTACCTCCTCTATCTTCATCTGTCAGACCGCTGTTGCTGCCGCAGCTCTCGCTGAGCTGCAGTGCTTTGTGTGTTGGTTTTGTGTGTGTGTGTGTGTGTGTGTGTGTGTGTGTGTGTGTGTGTGTGTGTGTGTGTGTGTGTGTGTGTGTGTGTGTGTGTGTGTGTGTGTGTGTGTGTGTGTGTGTGTGTGTGTGTGTGTGTGTGTGTGTGTGTGTGTGTGTGTGTGTGTGTGTGTGTGTGTGTGTGTGTGTGTGTGTGTGTGTGTGTGTGTGTGTGTGTGTGTACACACGTACATGCACACGTACAT
Organism: Cottoperca gobio; assembly: GCF_900634415.1. NCBI lineage: Eukaryota > Metazoa > Chordata > Actinopteri > Perciformes > Bovichtidae > Cottoperca > Cottoperca gobio. The sequence continues at coordinate 13,319,448 of NC_041370.1, read as the reverse complement.
GCACATGTGTGCGCCCACAGTCTGTTTAGGTGTGTTACAAACTTGTCCGCTTGCAGTTACATGGGATACAGATGCATGTCTTGGTGTGGAGGTGGAGGAGTGACATGCATGGTAAATAAGGTTTTTATAAACCAATCACCTTTTCCTCTGTGCTGTAGGTCCCTGTTGGGAACAAGGTGCGGCTGAAGTTCACCATGTTCCGTATGAAAGAGCCTGGGGTGGACATCAGGGTGTGTCACAAAGACTATGTGGAGGTTTTAGGCACCAAGTAAGACTTTAAGTCATTTAAATGACACCCTAAATGTTTCCCGTCATCCATCACAGTTTACAAATTTCCTTATTGGTTCAACCCGCTCCATTTGCCATATTTGTGCACGCACATGAAATTACTCACATTTAAGTCGCTCTCCCTTGCAAACATATTTCAACATTTCAGATGATTTACCTAAACTATTGTTTTGTTTATAAAAGCTCTGGCTGCTCATTGTTTTTTGCCCCGTTGCACGTTGTTGTAGTGATGTTTCCCTTTTCTCTAATCTTAGCGAGCACATTGTCATTATAACAACTCCAAAAATAAAACCCAAGTTGTAATAAGACTGAACTTTCCTTTTTAAATATTTGTCTTGTGTCCCAGGTATTGCGGAGAAATGTCTTCTTTGGCTATGACCAGCAGCACCGACTTCCTAGATGTAAGCTTCCACTCCGACGAGTCCTTCACTGACAAAGGCTTCAGCGCCGAGTACAGTGCTTACGATCCCAAAAACCGTGAGTTAAAAGTCACGTCTCGTACCCATATTTACACCACACTTGGCGAGATGGGTGAAGTGTTGTGACGTGACAGTGACTCTCATAGCCTGCCATTACAGAGCAAGATGGGGGGGTAGCTGTGTGGTCTGAGAGACGACGAGACGGCTGCTGACTGACGGTCAAATGGAGCTGTTTAGTGATAGAGGTTTAGAAACTGCAGCAGTGAAACTCAAGAGCTAGACTAATCACCAGAGAGCCTGTTTATTGGGTCCATTTTATTTGCGCTGTCAGTCAGGAGCACTCCACTTACAATACCCTTCGCTCTTTATGTTGTCTCCCAGTTTCACCCAAATGGATTTATAATTGCTCTGATCAACAGGGACAAGCATTGGCAACATGATGGATTTTGCGAACATGCACTGTCACTACCTTATCTTTCAACGTGTCATCATCGTCTATCTCTACTTCTTGTCTTTGTTCCTTCCCTCTTTTCTCTGTTTTTCTGCAGCTTGCCCCAACAAGTTTGCCTGCGCCTCTGGCATCTGCATCGCAGAAGACCTGAAGTGTGATGGCTGGAACGACTGCGGTGATATGAGCGACGAGAGGAAGTGCCGTAAGTTCCCCCTTATCCTACAAACATGAGAGTGGTATCAATCTTTTCATTTAACTCTGTGCAAGAAAGCAATTAAGCATATTTTCCAATTTTCTTTAATGCCAGCTATTACCTTTCTCTAATCAGCCTATCTTTTGACCTACTGGTATGTCTATGACTCGTATTCAGTACATCCAGTGAATTGGGTTGGTTAACGTGCCCTTTTCAAATCACGTATATAATCTTCATGAGTTGTTTTAATACGTGACTTTTCTATTACCTCAGAGTGTGAGAAGGATCAGTTTAGTTGTGCCAATGGCCTGTGCAAACCGAAACTCTGGGTGTGCGATCGCGTCGACGACTGCGGAGACGGGAGCGATGAGGAAAGTTGCAGTAAGTATTGCTAAGGTGCTCAAACCCTAATGCTATTCTAATTGTGCTAACATTAAAGCCACATCACTGCTAATGCTCTGGTCACTGTCTCCTGGGCTGTGTGCAGTCATTATTTTATCAGTAATGGAGTTTGTTTGAAGCCTTGCCCAATTTGCTCAGTATTTCTCCAGGCGCTTAATCATGTGTAATACATGCAAGAAGAATGGAGACAAATTCTAATGTCCACCGTGGCTGCACCGCTAATGTCCCTCTGTAAACGTATTGGCCTGTCTTCTCTTTTATTTAAGTTTTCATTTTTATTTTATTATGATTTCCTCATCACCATGTTTCATTGCCTCCTAGGTTGTGAGGAGAGTGAGTGGCGCTGTGGTGACGGGGTTTGTATGCCTCAGGATGTTGTGTGTGACAAGAAGAAGGACTGTGAAGATGGGAGCGACGAGGCCTCTTGTAAAGTCTGTAAGTGGCAGCACTTATTCTTTTCCCAGCCAGTTAAAGCATTTGAAAAGATCCCCTCCAGAGTCCTTCATAAGTATGTTACACAAACCATTAAGCAATTAACCTTTTTATCAGTAACATTTTTGACGACTTCATTCTTAATTTTAAGCATTTTTCACTTGTTCACATTCTTTCAACTCTTTTTCCCTTTTCACACATTTCACCCTGCTCTTTACTTTACTCTTCATCAATGTCTCTTTTACTCACTCACACACACACACTTACACACACACACACACACACACACATTTCCTTTTGATTTTGATTTCTGTGAATAAAGAGGGATATTAGACCTCAACCCCAATCAATACTCCGAATCAATGCAATCTGTTCCTCAATCACTACGCATTGTGCAGGCAAGCCTCACTCTAAAGCCTCGCTGATTGCATAGTATTTTACTGGTTAAACTTTGCAATGCTCTAACGCTTTGATTGAAATACGCTATGTGTTTTGATTTTGGGACCTGTCTCCAACCCATTGTAGCTCCAGGCATCTGCTCTGACTTCAGCTTCAAGTGTAAGAACAAGGAATGTGTCAACAAGTTGAATGCCGAATGTGACCGCGTCAGCGACTGCAATGATAAATCCGACGAGGACAGCTGCGGTAGGAAATGTTTTAAACTCTTTCCCTCTTACAAAATTAAGCTTTTTTTTTTTAATACCATTTTTAAAACAGCTGAAAGTGGATCTAATCTCTTCAGTGTCATTCAAACTAGATTATAGAAGAGCTGGGATGAGCGGCGCGGTGGGCTGTCTGTTAGAAAAGAGCCCCAGGCCTTGACTGCTTTATTTATTTAATTCGTCTTTGAAAGCAGCTCTTGTCATCTCTGAAGTTTTTGTTTTTTACGCCATTTAAGCCTCGGGGTGTGTCTGTTTGTTTCTGTTTTTTGATCAGCTAATATGCCCGTGTGCCTTATTAGAATTCCAAAGAGTCATAGTAGCAATCACAGTTAAAGCCGGCGTCTTGATAGCTTCTCATTGTCTGATTTTGCATGCCAATCTCAACAAGTATTTTGCACCTATCCTCCAACGCCCCTCCTCTCATTATATTCTCTGTTAAATATCAGCTTGTGGCACCAGGCCCTATAAGCTGAGCCGCATCGTAGGAGGGCAGAACGCTGCCGTGGGGGAATGGCCCTGGCAGGTCAGTCTTCACTTCCAGACCTATGGGCATGTGTGTGGTGCCTCAATCATATCTGACAAGTGGATTCTTTCGGCCGCCCACTGCTTTGCCACCAGCAGCCCAGAGTGAGTGACATCTTAAACATCCATACAGAGCAGGACTGTGCTAAGTGTATAATATGTAACACATCCCCTCCTCATATATTTTGCTTTAAAAACTATTATTGTTTCCCTTTTAATTTTTTTATTATTCATCAAATTTACGTCTCATCCATGAAAGCATGGAGCTGTATTCACCAGAGAGCCCTGTAGGTGGAGCACTAACCATGCTGTTCGACCTGAGCCACTTCTATTGTTGTTGAGAAGGGAATGTGTTCATTTTTACAGATTCACAGTTGGTATACAAAATGATATTTAATTTGCATGCATTTTCCAGATTACTTTATTTGGAATACACAACCGTTTTCTTTACAGTCATTAATCATCATAAGTAGTCTGTAGTTTTGAATATTTTTGTACAGAGGTGATTATATCATTACAATTGAAAGCAATCCAATCCCATAATCAAATATTACCTTTGTAGCTTATAATGTTCAGGTTTTGTTTTGCTGTTGGAGAGGATAAGGAATTCTGTTGAAAGCTGTTCTTACAGTACTTTACAGCTGCACATGTTGCAGGGCTATTGTGTTGATTTGTATTAGATTGCACACATATATTCATTATTTTGAATCCACCCCATCCTGGCTCCCACGTAACCTTTGCCCTGTGATGCTTCCACAGGAACCATGTTGCATCTAACTGGCAAGCCTATAGTGGCATGCAGGATCAGTTCAAGTATGATGACGTACAGCAGCCGAGCAGTGAAGAAAATTATCACCCACCCGGATTACAACCAGATGACCTTTGACTATGACATTGCACTGCTGGAGCTCGGCAAGCCGCTGGAGTTCACCAACACCATCCAACCCATCTGCCTACCCGCTCCATCCCACATCTTCCCTGCAGGCATGTCCTGCTGGGTCACAGGCTGGGGCGCGCTCCGAGAAGGAGGTATTATTCATGAATCGGTGTTTCTGGATAGAACTGTCGTCATTTGATGTTTTTTGCTTTAACTTATTATTGAACTTATTTTGAATATTCATACTGTTATTCCTCAATAATGGGTGACCCACTCTACAGTTGTGTTTTTCCTTTTTGCATATCTAACGCTCATTCATTCATTCTCAAATTAAGACATCCCACTCCTCCCCCATCCTTCTCACAATGAGCTATTCATCTCTGTCCTTCATCTCCCTTGCCTGCCTACTTCCTTCTCTTTCCTTACATCTCTTTCTTATTTCATCCTTTATTCCATCTTTCCTTTATTGTCCCTCCCTATTTCTTTATCTTTCCCATCATGACATACTTCTCTTCCGCTCAACCCTCCCTCTAGTTTCTCTCTCATCTTTTTTCTAATCTGCTCTATTCCATTAAGCCTTCTTCCATATCCATATATCAAGACAGACGTCGGCTCTCCTGGGAAGCCTCTTAAACCTTCATTAGCCAACACTAATCCAGCCTATTAACACCTTTTTGATGTTAGTGACGAACACAGAGGTCACGTGACCCCTTTGTCCTGCTCTTGCAGGTTCAAAGGCACAGGTGCTGCAGAAGGCGATGGTGAAAATCATCAACGACACAGTTTGTGACGTCGTCACGGAGGGCCAAGTCACCTCCAGGATGCTCTGCAGTGGATTCTTGGCTGGAGGAGTTGATGCATGCCAGGTGAGACAAATCAACAACCAGAATAGAATAAAAGGACAAAGGGCTGACAACCATATAATCATCACGCTCTCACATGCAAAGCATTGTAATAACCACTCTCCCCTCACCGTCGTCACCAGGGAGACTCCGGAGGCCCCATGGTGTGTTTCGAGGAGAGTGGGAAGTGGTTCCAGGCCGGCATTGTGAGCTGGGGTGAGGGCTGCGCTCGTCGGAACAAGCCTGGTGTCTACTCGCGCGTCTCCAAACTGATAAACTGGATCAAGAAGGAGACAGGGATTTGATAAGATCGGTAGAAACAGGAAAGGGATGCAGAACGGGGAATAACATCATAGTGCTAAAAATAATTGAGATGGAACATTTGAGTCTGATTCAGGACAAGTCTCTCCAAGATGTATTCATCTGGCAGCAGACTGAGAATACTGTTGCATGGACCCAACTACTCACATGGATGACTTGAAGCACTTTATTCGGTTACACACACACACACACACACACACACACACACACACACACACACACACACACACACACACACACACACACACATCTACACATTGAACAAGTTTTTAAAAATGTAAATTGTGCTTTTAAGCCTTAGTATTGTGTAACAGGTGAGAAGCCTTCATCCTCTTGTTGAACTTTGCCAGTGGGCTCATGCTGGAAATAGCTATACATTTTGGGTTTCATTTATCAAATATCTTAAAGGACTATAACTCTTGTTTTAGCCTATTTGTTTCAAATACATTATACAAATACTTATACATTATTTTTGACCATTTTCTAAAGCATAGCATAGGTTTTCAGATTGATTAAACCATTGTATCTACCTATCTGCCAGGCAGCCATTAGTCATTAGTTTTTATCAGTAAAGTTTAAACATTAACTTGTCGCGACATCTGCATTACCGTGTGATCATAACAGAAGTTAAGAGGAAACACAAAAGAACAAGAAAATGACTCATCATGTTGCGCAAGTCCATACAGGGGCATTTTCATATTCTACTAAAAAGCCCACAACAGTCATGTTTAGTATAACAGATTTGTAGTCTGTGGGCAAAACACCAGCGTGGTCCCTGAAGGATGTTCATCCGAGTTGATCTGGAGTGAAGCTTGAGTTGTTTTTAGTTGTTGTGGATCTGAACAGGGGACCTAGATCAGTATTTCTATAACATATTTAGTGATGCTTACTGGCCTTGCCTGGTCTGTGAATGGTTTGCCAAAATGTGATATTCAAAAAGGGGGGGGGACCAGAGGATGAGGATTAGATCCGGTTGGACAGGTCTCGCTCAGGGTGACTGGGGTCTTCAGTCCCACACACCTGAGAGACGAAGCAATTCACCATTTTGCCAGTGCAATGCAAGAAGTTCCTCTCTTTGGTCATGATCAACTCGTTCAACCTTTTTTAAATCTAAGATTTGACTGGATTCTTTTTTTTTTATTCGATTTGCCCTGATATCCGCCTTATCCTGGAAATATTGTATACTGCAATCCAAAGATTTGCAAACATATTATTTATTGAAGGGGAAAATAATTAAGAAGAAATAAGTGTTAAGGATATTGCTCGGCAGACCTTTTTTTAAATTAATTCCATAGAGCCTTACAGTGAAACTATGCAAGCGTAAATGTGTATTTCCAGAGAGTAGGGAGAATCCACAACTATTAGATATTTTTTATATATTTTCATGAGCATTGTACAGTGTGATTTGGAATATGGACATACTTTATAACCTTTCTTTGTCTGTGTGTTTGTCTGTTTTTATACGAAAGAGTCGTAGAAATAAACATCTTTTATCTGATTCCTCAGTACCTAATTGCATTACCTGTATTGTTTGTCTCTGACTAGGTCTTGTTTTGTATCATGTTGTGCATAATAAATGCGTGTCTTGTGAGACCTTGTCCCTTCTCACAGTAGAATTGTAATGAGCATGTACGTCTCCTCCCTGTCGTGAGCATCGTGCCTACCTGGGGAACAGAGGTGACAAGCTGAACTCGTATTGTCAGATAATACCTGCCTTTGTCACAGCTCTATCCTATTACCCTACGAGATGAGCATGTCGACTTCGGGAGGTTGATGCACATACAGTGGGGGTTCCACTATCTCATCTGTCTTCATTAAAAGCAGCGCACCACTGGGGGAAAAAGCACAATCAACATAGACGGTGCTTCTAATTTATGTATTTATCATTGTTGCTACATGTGAAGCTTTGTTTGTCGCGGTTCCCTACGCCCAATGAAGCTCCTCACCAGGCTGATTAACTCTCAGGATTCACACCAGCCAGTTCTTTATCGGAAATGGTTTTATTTAAATATAAATATGTGTACAAAGGTACAAGCAACGATAGCTCATTTTTACCAAATAAAATTCTTAATACATTATTAAAAGAATGAACAAACAAATGGCAATTAGTTGTGTTCCAAAACAAAGCATAGTAACTGCATTCAATGATTGATGAACAACTTAGAGAAGAAAATCTGTGGAGTCAAATAAAAACAACCAAGATAGATACATATGTATATAAAGATACTTTACAATAGAGCAGCTTACACGCTGTACATTAAGGCTTATATAAAATATAAAAATAAAGACAAGCGATGATGTTTGCCTCCTCACTTTAAGTGACATTTGTTCTCTCATCAGGCTGCCTGGTAACAGCTTTTTAGACAAATGGCAGTACAGGCGTCCATACTGAAACATCCAGGAAGTGGAATGCAACTGGGCCAGGTGCAGAAACCAATGTCTCCAACATGAAATGGACATGAATATAAACGCTGAAGATTTTTCACTAGACACATCATTTGCATGCAACAGAGAGAAAGTATGGGCTCAGCCATTTGTACAGATACTTAAGTGTTTCAGGGTAGTACTGTTTCTTGTAAACATATTGAGACAATTTGATTGAGTTGTAAAACTTGAGTGTGTATGGTCCATATTAGGACTGCCTTACACATCTTTCCCCACCTGAGCCTGCTGAAGATGACGCTGTATTCAAGTTTATTTCAAGTTCAAGATTGCCATCATTTTCCAAACCACCACTTTTGATTGTTCTGGTAATAGCCTCAACTTCATTTTAACAATCATAAAACAGTACCAGGAATAGGACAGCAGTATTCAGCCCCAGCCCCCGTTTTCCCCTATACAATTATCACCATCTTTGGGTTTTCATGGCTTTTCCTTGTCCATCTTGGTACAACACACAGGTAACATATAGCCCTCCATTACAATGATGGCTAAAATACACATTCTCTTCATATCTCCTTCTTTTATCCACCGGTAAGCAACACTGCAAGTCCAACGTGTTAGGGTTAATATCAGAAAAAAGATCCAGGAATACAGCTCAGGCCAGAAGTATTCCACCACTGATTAAACTACTACAGTGCCCGCAGCACTTGTTGGTCAGTAGCCTGTTGTGCAGAATAGTTTGTCTGTCTCTGTGGATAGCTCAGCCTTTTGTGAATGATAGAGACACAAATGTGCTTAGAATTTCCATCGCATGCCAACAAAACACCAAATGACAGACAACAATATGTCTTTCATATCAGTTTTTTTCTCAAATATGTCTTGGCTTGTAATATCTTCTTTCAAAGTATTTTAGAGGTCATGTTTGACATTAAGTGTTGACACAAAGTAAACTCTGAAAGGCATGTAAACAGCTACCCCAGTCATTTTGGCCACCCAAATTCAGGAGATGAATTTGAATTATTTTGTAGTTGACCCTTGCACTGACAAAATATCTCCACAGGTTTGGGTGGTCATCATGTGGGCATAACATGGTGAGGTATCACACTGTAATCATAAGTTTGACTTGAACATCACAATCTGTTGAATTCTCCAGCTCAGGAGCTCTACAGTCAGCGTTAGTGTAGATCCCGCCATCCATCTCAACAAATAAAGGTTGGTTATCCCATAACCAACATAAATCACATGGCTCCCTCCAAATACTGTCAAAACATGTCCTCGAAGGAGCGTCCGAGTAAAGTAAGTCTCTGTTCATGTTAGTCCAGCCACATGTGTATGTGGAGGTGACAATGGTTATCTACTCACTGCTCCTGTATTCTTTTTTTCACAGTTCTTTTGTACAATCAGACATGCGTCTGCATACGTTGTGAAGGCCGGCCATAGTCAGATTGCTGGGAGGATACTTGCGAAGAGGCATAAGAGAAGCGGGACGAGCTGGACACCTTGCTGGCCTGATCTGATTGGTCGTACGCGTCCACCTTCTCATAGGAAGCGGGCTTAACGTAGCTGGTGAAGGCGCGACCATAGGTAGCAGGTAGGTAAGCAGAGCCACTGTAAAGGGGATCAGTGGGATAAATGCTGGCTGGCTGGGTGGGCTGCTGCTGCTGCTGCTGGGCAGCTTGCTGCTGTTCATACGCAGTTCTGCCCGCTGTGGTAGTTGCATAACGGTGGGAGAAGTCATAGACGCGAGGCTGGGTGCCATGCTGACCGTACATGGGGCTGGGGGAGGGAAGCTGCGATGGAGTGTAGACTGGCCGAGTGTTGGGAACATATTCAGAGAATCCACTGCTGCGGATGTTGCGGTCTTCATGGCCACGGACATTGTAGTAGCCATTGGTGGGGTCCTATGAGAACGACAAAGAAAAATACATCATGAACTTTGCGTAGTTCACCCTTTATGTATAATGGATGAAAAGAATGTGTTCTTGCTGTTTTAAGAGTATTTATTTTAAGAAAGTATTTCCCGATTTACCTTGATGTCCGATCTCTCATCCTCCTCCTCTTCCAGGAGGTCGCTGTGTTCTGTGCGGGACGTCCCAGGAGACTCGCTGCTGTTTGGTGCCTGAGGGAAGACCAAGCATTTTTTGAAGATTTACTAGGATGAGCGAGACCTCACTTGAAAAAGAATAAAACAAAGTCTGAGCAGTACATTACAGTGTTAATGTGAATTTGCCATTAAATAGAAATATCTATATGGCATACAAAGACGGTGCTCAAAGAAACTTACCATGGGCTCTTTGACATCCTCCTCATCATCATTGCCACGTGTAGCGTTGTGATCGCTATGAACAATCTGAACTCTGATGTCACTCTTGGAAAGACGAGTGCATCCTTTTACCTGCCAGGATTGAAAATAAGAGGAGCTTTACTTGACATTAACAAGCAGACTTGTACATCAAAATTGACATCAACAATTCTATTTAATCACAGGGTGAAACGGCACAAAAATTGGACAAAAATAGTTCAATTTTCAGCTCACAAATGAAAAAGACTGTAATCTGTTTGATTTGAAGAATTGGCTGTTGACCCTCTCGCCCATACTAACCATTGAGCTCACCTTTGCCTGTGTGCCTGCAGCAGAGGGAGACCAAAGTAATGACACAGACGAGCAGGACACAGCCTCCACCTACTGCTCCACCAACAATTATCAACATAGGCAGCGCTTCTGTAACAAGAAAAGCAATAGAAGAAAAGTGTGGTGTAGGGGGTGGGAGTCGATGGTTGTCAGCAGAAGGGGAGGGATGAAATGAAAGAAAGTAGAACATAAGTGTCAGTGTCAAGAACGTAGCAGATCAGAGCAAAAGAAAGAAAGAGATCCCTTCATTTGTCTTGCTAATCCCAGAAACGTCAGTGTCTATATAAATTCATCTGCGGTAAGCCTCGGCTTGCTCATAGCTAGCGTATGCTCGTGCGGGCAATCCAGCATCCCACAGCCTGGCTATTGTCTCTAATCTCTCTGAAAGAAGGGTAACAAGGCCTGACATGCAATGAAGCAACAGACAGTAATCTAATTAGAGATTCCAGGAGATACCGCTGCCCATTTCTCTGGAGACCCCACTCTGCTACGTTGATGTAAATTGCTGGCGAGGACCTTATTTTTGGTGTCTGCTGCAACAAAGGCTTCCACCAGCATCAGTGTAGTAGTACTTCTTGCTTATTTTAAGATCACTTAAAAGGGACTGCAGCCTGAGATGCTGAACTTGGCTCTGAGACAGTGATAGAGAATAAGAGTGCAACCGCAAACACATGTGGCTTCCTCCAATTGACTTTTGCCCCCAATCAATATCTACGTTATGGGGCAAACATATTCATTAAAGGAACCATCTGCTGATTAAATCATATTGATTAGAGGAGTATAATTAAGATAAGCACGAGAGGGGAGCGCTGCTTTCGCCTAATCTGGCCCCCTTCACAGCAACGATTGAGAGGATCACTGTAAATTCTGCAGAGGGCTCTGGTGGGGGGGATCATTACTCCTGTCAGTGTGTACCTTGCTCCTTCAGTATGACCAGGGCGGTGCCAGTGCCGAAGCGGTTCCAGGCAGTGCAGTTGTAGCGCAGCTGGAAATCCTGCGCCAGAGTCTCAGACAGCACCAGGGAAGACAGGACCTCGTGGTCACTGGTCACTGTCTGCACTGAGTAACGACCGGAGGAACCGGAGGACAGGCTCACTTCTCCAAAGGTCCACACCTGTTGAGAGGAGCAGGAGAAAAGACAACAGGGAGTAAGTCAATTTTCTGTGAAGAATTCCTCACTGGTTAGCAAGCAGAGGCCTGCCCAGCTGTTTATCGTCAGATCCTGGCCTGCCGCTGACTGAACACCAGATTCTCTCTCTGTTCTGCACTCTCTCTGCCGACCTCTAAGGTGCTCCGTGGCTGACACAGCTCACAGGCTCATGTTTAAGCTGCCTCCCACGTCTGCCCTGCAGGTGAGGCCTAAGGAGGGTTAGGTAGCTGCACTATGAAATAAGGCTCCTCTCTGCTGTCTCCAGCGCAGGGCCAGCAGGGCACCTTTCTCTCACTCCTCCTCACACCCTAATTATCCTCTCAGCCCAGCGTACATTCAGCAGTTCAACAGGGTCAGCCGAATGATGCCTCTTGGGCCTCTAATTGAATGCAGTTTGGCTGAAACCTGCAGGAAGCCGGTCTCCCACAGCTCGCCCAACTCGACTGTCTCTCTAGTCAATGTCAGTGCAATTACAGTTGTGAATATGTGTGTGTGTGCGCGTGTTTGCCAGCGTGTGAGGTGGAGATGTGTTGAAGCAAAGGTGTGAAGGTGAGGTCGGGGTAAAGCTGCGCTGACTATTCCTTTCATGTGGGTGTGGCGAGGAGGAGCATGGAGTATGTAAGCTCCCAAGCACAAGTGAATGACTCACAACACAAATAAAAGGGCTCACTTACAATCTTATCAGGCGGGGGGCTGCTTCCCACCCGGCACTCCAGCTTGCCCTTGGAGTGCTTGACAGCATGCTGCGTGGCTTCCGCTGTGATGATCGGTGGGCCTGGTGTGAGGAAGAAAGAGCGACCGAGTGAGCAGAGCATAGAAATTAAAAATAATAATAATAATGGTGACCAATGCCAAATTGTCACATCAAAACACACATCAGTCCAAACGTAAACTAAACTACAGAAGCCACCCACCATTTACAGTAAGAATGACATCTCTTTCTGCAACTCCTATCCGGGGTACGATGGCCTTGCAGGTGTATGTTCCAGCATCTTCCTGAGTAACAGCCTTCAGCTGCAAGGTGTTGCCATTACTGAGCACCTAGTGAGGAATCCAGAGAGACAAGTGAGAAGAGTGTTAGAGAGAGAAGGAGCGAGAAAGAGCGAGGCGGCGGGGAGAATAGTCAGACAAAGGAAACCGGGACCTTTATCAGTAACCCACTCATTGTGGAGGCAGCACAGAGGTGGGCTGACCATTGTAACAAATGCTGGTGGTTTGAGTTTAATTTCATTGTGAAGAGCTTTAATCACAGCATTAAGCACTCCAGCCACCGCTGAGTGACCGTGCTGCTGGGGAGATTGTTGTAATTAAACAGTGGGGACAGAACGGAGAGCACTATGGTGTGAGTGGGCCCTAGCCTTTTGGAGCTGCTACACTCACTCACTCCTTAGCTCATTGATCCTGTCATTCCATCAAGCTGTGATTAATCCATTTACCCCCACTCCGTCCTCCTCCCTCTCTACACCCCCTCTTACTCTCTCCAATTTTTTTATTTCAACACACTTATGGAGTAACCCAATTAATCCATTACTATGTGAGGGACAGTGGCAGTGGGTGGATTAGAAAAATGCCTGGGCGTTTACCTCAGAGGGGCTGAAAGTGTTTACTCTCTGAGATGACCGCATTGCTTACGCCAACACGTGGCATTCTTTGCTGGGGGTGTTTTCTCCAGCACCGCCTCAGAAATGATATTAGTCGCCAAGAGAGAAGCTCCTATGGGATGTCCCCACTGAAAGCTTTTTACCAGGATGATTTAAAGGAAAGGGGGAAATGTCCCTTTTGTTCCACCTACATAATTGACTTACTCAAGTGCAGTGAAGTCGGGCCTTTTAATGTCTAAGAGGCAGGAATGCAGTTCTAAAAGTAGTAAATCTGTTAGAACAGTTTAATTGATCAATTTATTACATTTAGTTATGACAGAATGTCCTGCCCTGATGATGCTGTATGAATCTGTCAGTGGACAGACATATCTCTGCCCGAGGCTTTAGCCCTCAGGGAGCATGGAGAGCGGAGGTGTTGAAGATTCAGTCTAAAAAAATAATGTTTGGGGGGGGGGATGTGTGAGGGATTTGTGCCTCAAGGCCATGTGTGAATGTTTCTCTCTGGAGGGATGGTGTTGAAGCTTTATCACCAAGTTGAGGTGGCGACTAGTGTTTGTTGCCTTACCACGCTGGAGCCCTGCTTGGTCCAGGCCAGGGTCAGAGGAGGGTTTCCAGTCCATGCACAAGTAAAGGCTGCATCCATCCCTATATCCACTGTCATCGGCTTTGGCTCCGACAGCAGTCTGGGGCCAACTAGGGTGAAGCAACAGCCAGTTACAATCAATAAGAGACAGCTTTTACAACATATACCTCAAACACTGTATATATTAAACTCACATTGGACATCGACCAGGGTGCTGACATTGGTGTTGCCCACAGAGTTGGACACCTCGCAGGAGACGGGGTCTGTGAAGTAAGAGTAGTCCACTGCCACCTCAAGGCTGTCCCCATTTGCTTCTGAGATGGGAACTCCTCCTTTCGACCACCTGGAACAGATGAATAATCACATTATACAGTCGCATTAGTTCAGGGAAGATACTTAGCCATGCGAATCAAAGTGGCTATTAGCCGATTCATGGCTTGTGCCAATCACAATCAAACACAGCCAATCAAGCAGGCCATTTAACCCAATGAATCTACTAAACACTTGTACTGCTTTTTTTGGATGACATCTTTACTCTGGTTGGTGGCAAATAATGTCTTGAAATAGTTGTACGAGTGTGCTGTGTCATCATCTTAGACTGCTGGCTCTGCGTGTATGGTGGCAGGTTCAGAGTGAAAAAGATTAACACACAGGCTAAATACCTGTATCCGGTGATTTCAGGATTGGCCGAAGCAGAGCAGATGAAGAGAACCTTGGCTCCCTCAGTCACAGTCTGAGGCTGGACTGATAGAGTCACTGAAGGAGGGTCTGTGGAAAGGAAAGCCTTTATGTTACTGACACAAATTGGATTCAGTAATCTTATTGGCACTGTTCAACTTTTAAAAGTGCGACAGAATCAAATGCGCTTTACAGATCACTGTACATGGCATGCACTCTGCTACAACGTTTTGATATGTTGCTGTTTGCTGATGCCGGGACACTCACGCTGAACATTGATGGTGATCGATGTCTGTCGTCCAGCTGGGGCAGCCGGGTTAAGAACCCTGCAGGTGTAGGTGCGTCCAGAGTCACTGTCCTCAGGGACGATTGGAAGCATACTGATAGCTGACTCCTTCTTCCCGTCTTCCAGCATTGTCTGTAGAGTTGCACAACAATTGTAAGATACTGCTGGATGACTGAACAACAGTTTACAAACTATGCTTTTAAAGAAAGTCACTTGCCATTTGTGATCACACTACTTCAGGAATATCTCTGACACTGCAGGTCATGTGTAAGGCGTTAGAATTGCCGTCCCGTTCTTTGGCATGGCAGTTAAATCATATATTTTACGATACAGCGGGGGATATTGTGCTGTTCCCACATTTCTGAGAGTGTTCCCCGTCAGCGCTCCTTGTTTGTCATCATCTTTTAAATCTATTTACTGCTCACAAAAATCAATACGTCTAAGTGAGGAAAGGTGTAGATTCTGAGGATATGGCTCACTGCGCTTACTTTCTCCCTCTCTTACACACACACACACACACACACACACACACACACACACACACACACACACACAATCTGTGATGGCCAAGGTGCCTGCATGTCTGTTTTTTTGGGTGGTGACAGTGAGGAAGAAGTGTCACACATCTTAGGAAGAGAGCAAGGGCAAGCTGAACCTTTTCCCTGGACAGCCAAATCAATGGACACAGGCTTTTACTTTCTCAGCCATACGCACAAAAAGCACTTTTATGCTAGATCAAATCACATCCCTGCCTGTCACCACCCCTCACTAGGACAAAGCTTTCTCTGCCCCAAGTCTCATCTCTTAATGTTGGAAATGCTCTGTTTTTCACAAAGCTATCTCACTAGTTAACTCTATCTTCTCTTTTTCCCGTATATTCTTCTTTTCCTGTCCTCCCTCCCCCCTCCAATCCCCTTCCCTCCCTTCTCACTGCAGGCTCTCGCCTCCTTAAATGTGGCGTTTAGCGTCGTTTAGCGTGGTCAGAGAGCATGAAAAATGTGACACTTTCCCAGCCGTGGCTGGCTTACGCTCCGGCGCATCCCCATTGTGTTTCTGTATTGTTGTGGGTGATTTCTTCTCTGCAGAAACTCTACTGTATGAAACACTCATGCCTGTCTGAGCTTTGGCATGCTCCAGTTATGCTGTAGTGTCGCTGCATTAGCGAGCAAAGGGGGGTGGAGGGGGGTTAGCGAGTGAGGGGGGGAGGCAGAGGAGGAGAAGGCGGAGGAGGAGGAGGTGGGAGGTGGGGTCAGGCATGAGTGAAAATGGGAGGGGGACTGCAGAGAGTGAGCGAACAAATTGTGTGAGAGAAGGGTGGTGATATATAAAAAAAAAAAACTGAGATCATGTAAGAACGAAAGAAATAGGAGTACCCTAGGAGAAAATATTTCTGTTTTGAATAGCTTTGCATTTATTTCTGCCCGCTGATGTGTTGTAATGTTGTGTGGGTGTTAGTGATTGAATGATGATGCCGGGCATAGATGTGTTCTCACTGTACCTTGGAATAAATTGCCGTCTCCATGACCTCGCCATCTCTGTACCAGGTGATCTCAGCAGCAGGTTTGGCTCCTGAGGCTCTGCATGTGAGATTGTGTGGTGTGTGGGCCTTAAGACGTACAACAGGTCCGCCCTCCACCACAGGGTCTGAAGGAGGAACTGTAAAGCAGAACGAACAAACCACTCAAAACAAAAAGACTCATTACAGCTCTAGGCCAGCACAGAGCCACAAAGAAGTCATACTGTTATTGAGCTCGCTGTTGCTCTTAGCACAGCATCAATACATTGCAACAGCAAAATAGGCAAACAGTATAATCTTATGGCCATGTATCTGTTTAACAAGGTGTAGTTTCAGACATGAGAAAAGACCAAGAACAGTTGTCATTTGGAAGAAAAACAGACTCAACCCTATTTATTTCCTTTCTTGGGACTAGCATTATTACACTATTTGCTCTTACTGCTGCAGAGTGATGTTTCAACTGAATTGCTTATTTGTTCATTTATTTGCATGGTTTCGCACGCACCACTGGCAAGCCAAGCGTGCCACCCCTGATGAAGGCGTCTATCTCCCCAACCAATATGAGAAGGCGTAAACATGGGGTTTGTGCTGGCCTTTCTCGCTCCCTCTACCGAACCAATTTCACTGTGTATATCTGAATTGTCAGAGGTCCTTCCACTGCCGCGGCACGGACACTAATGGAATCCGAGTGCTAGGTGATTTTAATTTCCATGCCGATTCCCCTGACTGCACTCCCGCCGTTGACTCCTTTGACTGTGCAGGATTGCTTTGGTCTCATCTGGCCACATTAATTTGCACACACCCATACCGGCATAGGCATGCACAGAAAAAGCTCCCTTCTCTCTTTAACACTCTTATGTCCACAAATAAACATAAACCACAGGGTCCTGAGCGATTTCCTTTTATATATTTATGAAATGCATATATTGTTTTGTTTATGAACCAGCAGTCTTGGTCTTTCAGATTGCATTAAATGTAAAAGTGTCAGTTTCATCAACCTTTGTTGCTGCCTCCACATCGTATCTGTATGGCTGTGTGTGGGCATGTGGTGAGGACAGCGCTTTGTGCTGCTCTGTGCCACTTGAACGCAGGTGAGCTTTCTGAGTCTATTCATCTAGTTGTGAAATGTGCCTATGGACCGATTGTGATCTGCTTGCCTTTCCATGGCAACCCTATCTGTGCCGCTCGTCACCCTCGTGAACTCAGAATGCACACCTTAATAGCAACAGTTAGATTCAAAGACAGCAGGCTCTGTGGTGAAAGCTCTGCATTGTATCATGCTTGTATAATTGCTCCCTTTCCTTCTTTCTGTATAATACTTTCGTGTAGGTGAATATATGGACAATTAACGGTGCAAATGAATAGAGTGATATTCTATTGTATGCCACCAGATGCCAGCAGTGCTTTGCCGATTCCAATTCCCACAAGACCCGGCCCTCGTCTACCCCCCCTCCACCTCTGAACGTCTGTGTGAAGAAGTAGATCACTCACATCATGTTAATGTAAAACCGACTTGCGGTTGACAAATGTTGTGGCTCACTGTAAAATGTGCTAACTGTGCAGACCCTGACTTTCAAGCGGCTACGCAAGTCATTTGTGACTGCAGCAATCACATTATCCTAGACGTCCACAGTCTTGATTATCACTACTGAGAGCAGAGAGGTTTCCTTTTTTTTCTAGATAAATGTCTTGGCTGAGCCTTGCTTGGTTTGAATTATACTATCAGGACGTGATTTAACCCAGGAAACTAGATTATCTTTGAGTGGTGATCAGAGATTGTTTCATAAATTGCCAAATGAGTAATTTTGGTATATTCTTTATTTGTCTATCTTACGATGTGTTTTAAATGCGATCATCTTTTTAGGTATTGTACATGTGTTATTTGTAGATTTGTCTACAGGTTTCTGTGTTTTGTGATGAAGACACTCCCCTGATTGTTCTCAAGCGCTGCCAGCCTGCAGGCCTTGGCATGAGGGCTTGCTGTGGGGATCATGCATGTGCTGTGTATCTTACCTAGTACAGTGAGCTTGGCACGGTGGGAGCGCAGTCCCGCCTGTGTAGCCTGACACTCATACACCGCGTCATCCTCCAACTCTACCGAATCGATCATCAAGCTGTGCTCGCCTGATAGCGGGTCGCCCATTAAGGAATAGCGCAACCAGCCTGCGTGAAGCCAGAACAGAGAATAGAGTCAGAGACAAACAAACCACCCAACAACAAACACATAATGAGAGGACTATACAATGAACAGACCTCTGCGCTGAACAAAGGCTAGAGAAACGTGGCAAGGCTGTTTAAGACACAAATCAAAGCAAGCAGCACCTCACTGAGCCAGGCATTGAGCCGTTGTGTTAGCAGAGCTGCGTGAGGCTGGAAATGCAACATGTGAGAAGGCTGCTGCATGAGGAGTCTGTCCTTTTAAAGGCAGACACAATAAAGATGGGGTGGCTAAGGTGAAGAGGAAGCCTCTCCACCTTCTCTCTAGTCTGCCACACATTTAAATGTCAGCGCGTGACAAAAGCCAATTGATTATCTACCTTCCTACAAGACCCTTAAAATGCTAAACAACAAATGAAAGTTCGGAGTGTGCAGCAGTAGCCGACCTGTCTGCAGAGCATTGTTCTCTAAACATTAATTTGCGTAAAACTCCAGCGGTCGACACAGAGAGACTTGGTTTCTAATGAGACCTGGCATTGATTGTGGCAAGACAGACAGAGAGAGCAATAAAGACACAGAAAGCTGTAGAGAAAAGAGAGAGAAGTAAGAGGTCAGTGATAATACCTGGTAGGTCTCTCTCTCCACCCAGTGCCAGGCCATCTTTGGTCCATTGTACCATTCCCCGATAACCCACAATGACACAGGGTAGAGTCACCGATTGGCCAGATACAACCACCTGGTCCTGGGGCTGCTGGGAGAAGTAGGCTGCTTGGGTGGCTGCTGTGAAAAGAAAGAGAAAGCACTATTTGAATAAAAGGTCTTAGAATTCATAATTTCACGATGGTAGATGAACAATTCATATTGATACGTAGGTCCTCAGAATACGTATATAATAACAGTAGTAATAAAGTGTGACTGTAATGTAGGGTTGTGAAAGAAAGTTAATCTGAAAGAGGGCAGACTCCTAAGAACTGGTCTGCTCACTCCCTTGTTTTCATGGCACTCGCTGAGAGAGAGGACAAGGCCGACGTGTGAAAATATAATTTTTTTCTCCATAAATGTGGCTTCGAAGAGTCGGATGCGCCTCATAACTTATTTAACTGTTTCTCGAGACCATATGGTTATATGCTCGCTGACATGAAGCAAACACATTTCTGGGGAGAAAAATCTGCCACTCTTTCAGTGTGCTTTTTGTAAAAATGGATGTTAAACAATCAAAACTCCATTAAAGTTCCCGGGGGACCCATTCGTTTGAGCCTGCTGAAAGTCAGTGGAGACACCTGCCACCGTTCTGCTGCTGTGTTTAAGTACGGCACACAGTCTCACTGGATTGGCTGGCCTGCTTCCACACGCATGCAGAAACGCCGCGTGAATATGGATCCACGGCTTCAACTGTTTGTGCCACTATGCTAAAGATTGAGTATTACAAACCCGACTGGAAGGGGAAGATGGCAAGACTCCAGGGGTAACTAATCAGTAGGAAAAGGTAGGAGGAGAGGGAGAGAGGCAGTTGGTTGGTTATCTAAGTGGGGTGTCTGTTTGAGTCGGGAAGAGGACTTAACAAAAACCTTCCCTCATTCTCCTTCTTTCTTTCTTTGTTGCTCAGTGGAGAATGGAAGGGAAGGGGGACAGAGGAAGATAAAGAGGGTTCTATTCAGGCAGTGCTAAGCCCCCCCTGAACTGCTTCTCTTGGTGGGAGCGCTTAAACAGACAGGGTTGCTCCCCCCCAAGCAAAGAAAGCTGCTGAAAGGAGGGCAACATACGGCGGCCAGAGACGCGCTATTGTCCCCTTGTCCCTCTCTTTTAATAGGCCTCTTCATTTCCAATCAATCCTGCTAAATGCAAGTTTAATAGCTTTTCAATAGCAGCTTTTCCCCCCAGAGGGTAGCTGGGATTTTCTCTCTCTCTCACCCCTTTCCTCTCTGCCCCCTCTTTCTCACTCCATTCTCTTTAGTTTTTCTTTCCTTTTAAAAAGGGGGGGGCTTCCGAAGTTGTTGGCAGTGTTTATTCTGCACTCAATTATCCACTTCATCTTGGGGTGCACCATGGACTGAACCCTGCCCCTCGCCTCCCCTCTCCCTTTGCACCCTCCTGTCTCTGTCACCCAACAGCACAATTAAAGCCGCCAAACAGTGAGTTCATCAGGAACGTGAGTTCTCCATGGCTTAGACGACCGCTGAGGTTTCCCAACTGCCTCAAAAACCCATTTTCACATGCGCCCATTCTTTCTTATTCTCCATCTGGGCCAAAAGAGATGTTAATAGATAGCTGAAAAAAAAAAAAAAAAAAAACTACATGTTGTACATAATGTCTCCCTGTACATCATTTTACCAAAGTGTCTGAAAAGCCTATTGAGCTGTGGGTGCATACCAGGTATAGGCTGTATGTGTGTCACGCACTGTGGATCAAAGGAGGCCAATTTGAGAGCGTCAATGAGAAGTGAAACGTCTTCTAGCTCAGGCTATTAGGCATTTAGCGAAGGCTGGCATTTTCCCATCATACCTTAAAAAATGCTGTTTTCACAGTCTGCCTGCCTGTCCCTAACATTCTGCATTGCATGAGTGTTTTTTTTATATGCCTCCCCTTGTAAGGCGAGTTAGGGATTTTTCTCTTTGTACTTGCAACACTACAAACATTGATTGCAATTAAGTATCTTGCCCAGAGTGTCTAAATGTTTACAATGGGTAATAATTATCTGCATTGGTTTATTGTTTGGATGGATTACATGCACTGAATTGTTTCTCTTTACCTCACCCACATACGATTTCTCATGCTCACATATGGCAATTAACATCACGCGCAAGTACGCATACAATCGCAGGTGTACAAATATAGAGTACAGCGTATGTGCTGTAGCGAATGTCTTCACACCATATGAGTGATTCATTGCTCTCCAGATCCCTTATTGAAAATGCTCAACAGAACATCTCGACTGGCTAATGACTCATGCCAGATTCCTTTAATTCCTCCTTGCTGAATTAGACAATTCTTTGACGGTGTATTAGCAGCTTAATTACATGAATACATTTCTGACGGGGAGAGAGGGAGGAAGGGAACCAAACAAAGAAACTGGAGAAGAGGCAGTCAGAAGAAGTAGGGAGCTGTGGGTGTGAGGAGGCTTGTTCTTGGAGTGCTGCAGTACAAACATGCATGTACACAAACACCACAATGCCACCACTTTCAGTGTTTGCACCATACTCGAAATGAGGAGCCCGTCTGTTAGCTGCAATTTAATCGCGTTCAGTAAAAAAGATTTGAATCCCCTTGAAATCCCAACATTTCTGCAGTAGATGTGTTTATTTACCATGTCGTCTTGAATGTTACGCAGGTAAATATGTGCCGTGTAGATTAGATGTTCCACATGCTGTGTGCTTAATGCTACTTTAAAGGCAGTTACATTTCCCAAAAATCATCTCAAAAAATTACATCAACATCCACTCTGCTTCTTACCTTTGCTGTGTGTGTGTGTGTGTGTGTGTGTGTGTGTGTGTGTGTGTGTGTGTGTGTGTGTGTGTGTGTGTGTGTGTGTGTGTGTGTGAGAGAGAGAGAGAGTTTCCATCCCCCAGTAACAAGGTCAAAACACATTTGGCCTGATACATTTTAATCCGGATTTCTCAAAATGGAATATCATTTCACACTGTTGGATGCACATGTGGCTATGTTTGTGTGCGTGTGCGTTTCTGTCTGACTGCGTGAGCTCAGTGTGTGTGTGTGTGTTTTTGTGTCTAAAATTGTGCTACTTCCGTGTGTATGTGGCTGTGCGCATTTGAATGTGTGAATGAGTGTAGAGGGTGGGGCAGTGTTAATATGGAAAGCGACTTGTCAGGCACCGGAGGGCACATTTAGCAGTTACTTTGACACAGTGACTTTGCTGTCTCTGTCACATGGTCAGAGTTAAGTGCAAAACAGCCTCTCCGACTTGAACAAAACCTATTAAAGAGCTTTGCGCCGATCCTGGCTCTGCCTGCACTTTCTCTCCTCCATCTGAGCTGATAGAGATACATTCACATCAGGAAGGATCAGGAAGAGATGGACAGATGTCAGCAATGATCCGTCCACCACTGGACATCTGCCTTGATAGAATTAGATTGTGTGTGTGTGTGTGTGTGTGTGTGTGTGTGTGAGCGCTGGCCATGATGCTAAAGACTGAGGAAGATGATGGCACTGCAGATAACCTTTAGATAAAATGTGGATCTAACACACACAGTACAGTGCATTTACTACCAAGTCACCACAGTCATAATCTTTTACGCCATTTTGGTAATCTGCCAAAAAACTAAATATAAAATCCAGGCCATAAATCAGCATTCAAAAAGTCAGGCCTTTCAAATGAAAACATACAATGACGTCATACTCTCTTGTTTGTAACAGCTTAGGCGATGCACTCTGTCCATTTCCCCACGTTGTTACAATGACACTCAACTGCACATGTTCATTCACTCTTAAGAGGCTCCGCGCTGCGTTCGCAGAGAGTCCCTATTTTAGTCCTGATTTTATTCCATGTCCCCATTCCAATCCAGTGCAAAGAGTGCAACATCCAGTCCTGTGGGGTCTATAAATATAAGTGCTCTCAACTTGACTGGACAATTTGCTCTGTGCAGTAATAATTCAAAATGTTAAAAAATAGCGCCTGATATCTACTTGCGTTTTTTCCCCAGCGCTGAAGCCAGAATCCTGTGCCCAGCTGTTTTGAGTTTTCCACAATAAGAGGCAGAGAGGAGGAAAAAACAGACTCCAAAAAAACCCTTGCACAAAACAAGGCAATTGGCAAAAAAGTGTCAAGCTTGGAATAAACAACCCCTTTCCCCAAATGTCATCCATTGTGCCTTGTCTAGATAAGGCTTCTAAATCGGGCTGGAAAATGCAAGCTCCATTTCTCTCTGTATGGTATTATTATCCCTTTGTTTTGAGTCAGGCTCTTTTGTCTTCCCTTTCCTTTGTATGCGTGCGTGTGCGTGCGTGTGTGTGTAAGTGTGTGTGTGTAAGTGTAAACAGATAGTAGTGCGGAGGTAACTGAACCAAAGAGTATGTCCCAAAGAAACCCTGCACCCATCTCATGTTTGATCTGGCTACTAAACTCATTACAACAACTCCTAGAGAACTTCTGAGGGCTTGAAGAGGACTAACAACAGATACCACCCACCAACTCGTGGCAGTGTGGCGCCCAACACATTCACTGGATGTGTGAGGAACCTCTGTGTTTTTCTTTGACTTGGGCCGTTGTGAACAGCTTCAGCTTGTGCCTCTGCAGATGGCCTCTTCTCTCATACCTCTCACACATCGTGTGTCCCGGCCTCTCTTCAATCCTTTCTCTCATTGCATTGCATTTCAGCTGCACTCCCACCCACCCACTCTCACTATCTTTTTTCCCATTCTAGGTTTTTGTGCCCAAATTGCAGTCTAACAGCTTTTTAAGAGCTGTTTTGCTGGAGTTTAATCCTCCTAGCCTCCCCGTTCAGCCTTTATTCCATTGTGAAAATCTTGGCTCAGACCTGGACCCTTTTTCGAGAGTGGACCCGCTCATCCACCCAGCCCCCCCTGCTGCTCTGCTGATACCCCCACCCAGGGCATTCTTTACCATTCCTCTACAATCCAGCCCCATCCTCTCATTCCTCTGTTTATCACTCATACGTCTACAGTCAGTGAGCCGTGATCCCTGAAATCAATGCCCAGCAGACCCCCTTTGAGAGTTATGTAAGGTGTTACTAATTGTTGATTTGCTTTCTCCATGGCTCTTTCTGCCATCACTCTCACTGTTTTTCCGTGTCAGCTGTCATCTCTTGCCAGCCTCTCCCATGCACTTTCTCTCTCCGTCTCTTCCTCTCCTCTACCCTGTATCCCATGCCCCTTTTTCCCACTCTCTGCATCCCCCGGTGTGAAAATCACAGGGGTTTGTGTCAGCTTGTCAACACAACACTCAAGAAAGCAGGGTAAGGGGAACAACAGAAGAAGAAAAAAAGAGCCACTACATGTTAGAAAGACCGGAAAAACTGAGGTACGGTAAAAATGGAAAAAGTGGGCTCCTGTCAGCTTCCAATTGCAAAGGAGCTGGCCATGAGAGGGGATTGATGGAACGCTGTAATCAGTCTGTCTCCAAGGCTGTCACCACAAGGTTTTTTCTCTGCTGGAATAGGGCACTGCACACATCAGGGCAGCAGTGAGGCTGATCGCATGGGCGAGCAGCGGCAGAGTTTCTCCCCGGGTACCTGCTACAGCAGATGCAGTGAATAGAGTAATAGAGTGGTATGCATACAAGGAGAGGAAGAAGGGAGGGGAAAAAAGGAGGAGGCTCTGGGGGGGAGACCAAGAGTGCTGATGTGACATAGTCAGTGTGTGAGCGCATGTGATCGGTTCGCGTAGTCACTGTGCTGCAGTGCCCGACAATGTGCCATAAATACACTCATTCTTATACTGTCTTCACACACACACACACACACACACACACACACACACACACACACACACACACACACACACACACACACACACACACACACATACCCCACACACAGATGCACTGTCACACTCCTATATCTTTAGGGTTTCTCGTGGGCACAAGCATCTCTCTCAGTATTAATTCTAGCACAGCTTTTAAACACCCCCCCCCCACACATACTCTGAAGCCAACAGCCAAAGAGCTGAGAGCTGACTCCAAGTAGACAGATAGCAATTGACTGGCTGGCTGGCAGGAGGACAGGAAATAAAAAGCCATAAAAAAAGAGAGAAAAGGGGAGGGAGCTAGTGGTGGCGGTATGAAATTGTCTGTACACATCAGCCGCCAGTGTTGACAAGATGGTGATTGAGCTAGTCTTGTCATTTCGTGTCATTCCTGCTTACCCCCCGGTGTTTTCACTGCAAGACAGCTGCTGGCTGGATCTGTGTCACAGTTCCAGCCCTTTTCTGTCCCCCCTGCTTCTCTCTTTTTTCACTGTGTCTGTACCCCCCCCCCTCCCTCTTTCCCCAGTGTTTGGGTGGAATGGCTTTCAGTATAATTTACTGTGCTTTTAAATCATTAACTTCTTGTGCTGTTTGCAAAAGCCCTGGTTTAGTGTGCGCACAACAGCTGACATGGTGGATAAAACAGCAATGGTGCGCAACATGTGACTGAGAGGCTTTTCAAAGATGGGGCAGGAATAAAAAAAAGTAAATCTTTTCATAACCGTCTGCAGATATGACACGAAAACAAATACAAATATAAATAACTAATAGATTAATAATCCATTAAACAATGAAGACATCATGTTAAAATTGCCTCCATCTCTTGCTTGTTCTAAAAGGCGGTGGAAAAGAAAACAAAGGATTTCTCTACATAGATTCTGTACTGGGACTCTGGGCCTAATGCCCTAGGGTGTCAATTAATTTAGTCTAGGGATTTGCGGCCTACTCTTCCTAATTGAGCCCAGTGGAGACCCCCTTGGCTTTTCACGATAGGAAGTAGTGCGTTTCATAATTAATACTTTTTTTCTCCTTTTATTATTATTATTTTTTAATGAGGGTGGTAATGTTGTAAATGTATGCATCTCATTAGAGTAAAAGGGCCATCTACACTATTGTTCACTTCTGCAGTGTTGGGTGCTGGTGAGATGAACAAGAGAGACAACCTCATTCAGAAGCAGTGATGGCACACTGAAGTCAAAGCTGTGCTTTTGTGTGTGTTGGAATATAAAACACAGCTAACTCAATGAGAGTCTCATTAGTGTTGCTTAATATGTGTGCTTTTTAAAGCTTAGAGGTTAATGCCCGACTTCCCTCCATTTCACTGGAGCTCTTTAATTTGATGCATAATTCTTTTTTGTCAGCAGCTGACAAGAGCCCCTTCAGAGAAAGCAGCTGAGCTGTGTTGTGAACTCTGCATCCAACAGGAACACAAAGGCACAAAAACACTTCTAATTAAACCTGTTTAAAAATGTTCTCTTCTGCTCGCTCCACATTAAAGAAGAAATTTCTGAAATCTCCTATCTTCCAATCTCCCTGTCCAGAGAACATACCTCCTGGCGATTAAACAAATGACCTCCTCTCCCAGGAGAGCCATGGATCCAGTGAAAACAATAAGTGTGTGATTCACAATGCTGCCGCCTCTCTGTTCTTACAACGGCCTTCAAATTGCCATTTATTAATCAATGTCTGTGGTTAGTCTGTGACCAGAATTTCCTTTCCCTTTTCATCTCGAGGTGGAGAAAAGGCGAGTTTTAATTTAACATCACATTTTTATTCCGTTCATCAGATTGCCTGAAACTTGAATCATTCCTTGAACATTACTGATGACTAAGAGCTTCCAGAACACAAGAAAGGGAGGGAAAGAACGTTACCTGCCGACCTCAATACATCTTGCTTTGTGTTGAGAAAAAGAAGGGAAGGGGGAAACTAATTTCCTGAAACTCTATTTCTTAAGCGTTGATTAGTAAAGGAGCATAATTAGAGTGAAATGTGAAGTCAGGGTTTTTTCAGATTATGCCGCTTCCTCTAGAAAAATCAGGCCATGATTAATGAATAAATGATTAATGAGCAAACTAATTAATCAATTAATTATTAAGCAAGCACTCTGAACAAGAAACGGGTAGGATGACGGTGAACAGTGGATATAAGAGATGGTTAGGTTGTGTGTTAGAGAAAAAAGGATTTAGGATAATCTGCCTGTTTGTTCTGTCAGTTTGTTTTGTCTTCCGTTACAGGGGAGGATGAGGAAGAGGGCGGAGATGGAAGGCTTAGCCCTCCGTCTTGAGCTTCCTGAGTCAGCTGGTGTCATCTTCTTTGAGAGCATTGACCTCAAAAGGCTGCATTTGCAAGTCCCCGCCATATATCAAGGGGTCAGGTCTTTATGTTGCGCAGTAGTGAAACTTGGCATAACATTAGCCAACTACAGGGATGAAGTTTGCATTGGGCTGTAAAAGGCCACGTAACCCACAGCCAACACCTCTGAAAAAGCAGAGGGTAACACATAGTTCCCTTCTCCAACCAGTCATCTCTCCTCCCCCCCTGTCTTTAACTAGGACACCCTATCAATCTTTGATAATGTGCAGTGTGGGTCTCTCCTGTGTGACCAGGCTGATGAGACATCACAACGGGGATTGATGTATGAAATGCAGACTCTGAATGTAACTGTGATATACTGGACCGTTTCAAGTCAAGTTTGACCTTTTTTTCCCGGATATTAATCGCTGCAGTGAAAGAATATATGTGTGATACATCCCTCCCCCAGGAGCTCCGCACACTTTATTCTTTGACATAGGCGTCTTCTATACCTTTAGCTTAGTGGAGGTGGGGGCTTTTATTCGCCAAAAGTCCCCAGAGCTGCAACACAACAGGATATGGGACACAAAATATTATTTTATAAGCGGATGGGTTTATTGTTTCTATTAAAATGGAGCATTTCTGTATAAAGCTGCATTTTCCCCAACCCCCCTTGACACCCGGAAACACATCCTCAAAGCAAAAACATGAGAGAAGGATCTTTCATCCCTGCATATCTTTCCTGCCGTTTACTGCTGGCCTTATTAACAGAGTTGTGAGTGATGGAGGCAGGGTGTGCTGAGAGAATCTCATGGGCTTTGATGGAGGCAAGCGATGGAGCTGCAGCAAGCCGAGGGCGAGATCATGCTTGTGTATATCCGCTCAAAATGCTTTGTAAAGTTCTTTGTCTATGTACCCTTTTCCCTAACACTTCGTTTACTCCTCCGTACGTTCTAGTCTATTGTTTTTCTCAAACATCCACTGGTTGAACTAGTGCTGCATTCTGTCCTCATCATACCATGGCATTGCAGATTACCTCAGAGTCAACTGGCTGTGAATAGGTCTTTGTCATGCTGGGTGGGTTGGCTCATTGACTGTGAAACCCTGGACATATGGTGGCTGTGTGTTGGGATGTATCATGGCAGAGAATGCTGTGGGTTGGGCTCTTGACCCTTGCCTGGCCTTTAACACGTTACCGGCTGCACTGAAGTCTGTGGCTTGAAGAACTTAAACACTTCATTGTGCACTCTGTTTTTGGGGTGTGTTTTTTTGGGGTTTTACTCTGGGTGAAGAATGCATGCTTTGCAGTAGGGGCAGATGTGTGCTATGTGACTGTTTTACCAAACACGTAGCAGTGACACACACAGATGGACACACACTTTGTCTGTTGTTTGCAGGCTAAAGCTATGTCGAACGTTAAAAAGTCCCTGTATCTTTGATGGCCAGACTTCTACAGAGAAATCTCCTTTTGTCCTAGTGCAATAAGACTGTTAATTAAGGGGACGTCAAGCTCTTCCACTATTTCATGCATTCTATCGGTTTGTCTGCAAAATAAGACTTTCTTTGCAGGTCACATCTACGGAGAGGCCTCAGGTTTGGGGCTCTGATAAACATGTGGAGCATTACTGGCTCTTAAACCCATCTGGTGAGATGATCGATCATTAGACAGAGTGTGGAGATAACTCCCTCAGCTTGCCTGCTGGCTACCACTGATCCCATATCACCCTCGCAGGATATGGTATGAATCACAGGAAGTTGAGATCAATCTATATAGATTGTGCCGCTTGATTACAAAAAAAAAAAAAAAAATCCCATTTGGCTTAGCCACTCGAACGCCTCAGTCTGGCTGAGTGTGTAAAATAATAGCTTTTTTAACTTTCTCCTTTTACCGATTTCTGATATTTGTTGAGGCCTCTCTACAATCTGTCCTACCTTCATTCATTTTCTTTGCTCAGTCCATCCTGCTCTTAAATCTCCCTTCTTGAGGGAGTCGTCTTTTAAATCTTAATTAAAACAGACTCCAAACCCCCCCCCCCCCTCCCAGGGGCTGGCTGAAAGCAGCTTAGAACAATCAAGAGGACGGATTAGAAGTGAGAAGAAAAGAAGAGAAGAGGAGACTCAAAAGGGAGGGAGGAGGGAAAAAAACAACAACGAGAATGGAACGTCAGATGAAAAATATTGAGAGGAGAGAGAGAGAGGACTGACCCCTTTCCTTCATCTCCCTGATCCTCTCTCCTTCCCCCTTCACTCTGTCTCTCCCTCTCTCTCAGGGCTCTGGAGTCTTGGCCTGACCTATTGACATTCAGCTTCTCGGCAGATTAAGCAGCGAATGGAGCCTTTGGAAAGGGTAAACACACTGGAGGAACAATGACCAACAGGCGGCAACCTTATTGGATTCTAATTAACTGCCAGGAGAGATGGCTAGGAGCATGTTAAGTGCTGTGGGACACAAGTTAGAGCCCCAGACCTTAAGTACCTCAACTCCCCTCATTTCTTGTAGATTGTCTCTATCTTCCTTAATCTTCCCCTGTATCTCTCTATCCTTACTATTCTTCTCTCTTTCAATATATTTAGCCTCTGTTTCACATATGGCCCATGAGAATGGCAAACAGAGGCTTTTAAAAGCACTCCTCGGAGAGCTATTTGCCATACCTTTTTTATTGGCTCCTTTTCTCTCTCCCCCTCTTTTTTTTTTAACATGATGGAACGAGGCTCATCCCCCAGAGGTATCTGTTTGAGCGATAAGGTTAAAATGGTCTGAAAAATTGAGAGAGATTATTTGATATTGAGCAGATTGAATTATCTGGAGTGAGGGAGAGGGATGAAGGAGAGCAAAATCATTTTTCTGCATCGCCCTCGGGAGCAGCGCTACCGGAGGGAGTTTGGGAGCTCAACGGGAAGGAGCTGAACCTCACAGTGGTCACATCTCAGAAAATACGTCCGGCTCTTTTTTTGTGCTCCTATCCCAATTTCCGGGGGTCCCCTATATGGAACCACAGGCAGTAATTAGACTGGTCTCATTAATGTGTTAGTGTGATTGAGGACCCTGGCTATCGTGGGTTGTAGCTGACACAGAAGAGAGAAAAAAAGCAATGCCCTGCTAGAGACAGGCCATCGTCACCTCAGCAGGCAAATAAAGCAATTCATTAATAGGTGTGAAAACACACATGAAGCCACACATGTGCAAACACAAACACACACTCTTACACCTCAGTGTGAATACACATACTAATGTTATGGGTATTCCATGAACCCATTGCTTGTTAACACATTACCTGGGATCAAAGAGGCAAAGGCTGGAAGGAGAGAGGACTAGAGCAGTCATTATTTGTAGAGGAAAATTGCAGCCCAGTGTTATGTTTGTTATGTTATGTCCCTCGGCAAACCTGGCAGAATGGAGGTTTCATCCGCTCCACAAAACGGAAGGATCTCTTCTCTCGTTACCATCATGTGAGAGTCTTTGAAATCCTCAGAGTACTTTTTTTTAATCAAAGCTGGAAGGAAATGAATCGGAGCTTCAGTTGCGATCCAAGCCTGGAGGTATAAAAGAAATCCACATGACCACTGTCCATTTTCACACCATTACAGCAACAGTCATGGCTGTAATAGGTTGAATTGGGCCATTGATTTCTCTCATGCACCCTCTTTTTCACCCGAAAAACTAGTCCATGCCAGTTCTGAGATACGCCCAGTTCTTTTTAACAAAACATCACATGCTCAAAGACAGCTCACACAAAACTTAAACCTTGGCCCAATAAAATCACACACACACACACACACACACACACACACACACACACACACACACACACACACACACACACACACACACACACACACACACACCGCAAATACAATATGTCCCAGCTTGAGTTCCTGGGGAGTTAAACAAAGGACTGAGTTTAAATTGGCTTTTAAAGAACTCCCCAGCACAATCAGGGAGTTGACTGGAGCTATACTATAGTGTGTCAGAGAACTGTTTAGAGGAAGAAGAGTAGTTAGGCCAGAGGTCTATAGTGCAGTGAATGCCTAATCTAAAGTGTGACGGCTCAAGAGCTTCTCTCCACCGGCTTCAATAGGCCTCCAATCAGGCCTGCCCCTTAATCTTTGGTCAGCTGTTTTAACTGGCTTGTGATTGAGTGGCTTCATTAAAGGCCTATTTATCTCCCCCTGTATCACAGTCCTGAAAGACTGGTGACACACTCAACACACCCACGCACCGCCTATACATGAGCCTTAGCACACGCAGCATATCCGGCAACACAACAACCAACTACATCAGAACATGTTCCCTTTCAGTTATTTGAAAAGATTTACAATCTCTGTACTGGTTTTTAACAAACTTTCATCTTATTTCTCTCTCTCTTGCCAGACAACCTACATCTTCTAGTCAGCTTTCCTGCAGCTTTGACGCCACAGAGAGTCACAAGTTCTTTCTAAAAATGGTCCCGGGCACTGTAGCCTGTGATACCTTCGAGGGTTTGGCATAGGGCTGTGTTGCAGTGTAATACTGTCTGAACAAAAAAAGCAGGCCCGGTCAAATCATGACCTCACACAGACCGAGACCCTCCCAAACAAGCCACAACAAACAGCTTTCAGTTGCCACTCTCTGCCTTTGATCTGAAGAAGCAGAGATGAAATCTGTCTCTTTCTTCTCTTCTCTTTTGCCCTTTTCTCTTTTTCTTTACGGCATCTCCTTATATCTCTCTATCCCCTCCCGTTGAGCAGGTGTATTAAATGAGGTGACTATTCCAACAGCATTGGGCCGCACCTCAAAGTGCAGTCTGTGAAGAGGGCTTTTCTCTCCCTCCCTCTTATCTTTTATCCCTTCCATCAGCCCATCTCCTTTACTCTCACTTTTCCTTTCCCTTTATCCTTCTCCATCCCCTTTACTTCTTTTAACGCGTTCCCTCGCACTCTTGAATGTGAAATAGAGAGGGCCATACCTCTTATCTATTTGAATTCATCTACACCTCCCTGTCTATCTCCCTCTGTGCATCTCTCTCAGCCTTTTGTCTATTTAGCTATATGTCTAATTATGCTGTCTCACTTATGTAATTAGCGCAAAAATAAATGGCTGCCGCAGCTTTGTCTCTCCCCTTCACCCCTCCCGTTGCATGCTCTGAGAAAACAAATTATGGAGAACAATAGGTACAAATGGCTTCTGCACCAAACCACATGATGGATGCAGCCTGGGTTCCCTGCATCTCATCCCTTCCTCTTTTTCCTCTTCCTCGCTTACTCTCTTTACTCTCCCTCCCTTCTCCATTATCTCCAGCTCTATATGTCTCTGTTTGGAAACAGGGGAGGACTTGAGCACTCTCTCGCCCAACTACCCTATCATTGTATGGCTGTATCATCTGTCTTCCCTTCTTGGCACTGACACTATATTCACACTGACATCATATTAGGCAAGGTCCTTTTTCTATCCCTTTTCTTTCTCTTTTTCTTTCTCTTTTTCTTTTTCTTTTCTTTCTTTCTCTTTCTCTTTCTCTTTCTCTTTCTCTTTCTCTTTCTCTCTGCACTCTTCCCCTGCTGTTGTCTACACTGGCACTCTCTTCTCCTCTATCCCCCAGAGCATTCTATACACCATGACTGCAAAGCAAACGCCTGGGACTTTCTAAAGCAAACAGCCAGCATCCTGTGCCGTAGACCCATCTGTGGATAGTCTGAGCAGGGAACAATCAGTCCCTCTCCGCCACTGCCTAGTTCTCTTTCCAGGCCCCTGGGATTTGCACAGCACTAGGATGCCTCAGTCAGACGGGTGCAATGTGCTGGAACAATGGTTGGGATGCTTCCTCCAGGAGGGGTGTTAGGTTCACCTCAGCCAGCTTGGGAAGCACTTAGCCATGTGTTCTTGCCCTCCTTGCTGCAACTTCACAGGAATGTGGCAGAAGCAGAAAAGCCTCCCACTATACACCTTCCTTACCCCACCCTTATACACTCCCCGCAGCCACAACTTTAAACTCACAAAATGACACATGCACACACACAACCACTTTCTGCGTGTACAAGTATACACCTGAGATCTAATGTTTAGCCTGACGTGTTTGAATATCAACTTTCTAATAATGCCCCTCAGACTTGCAGTCAGTTACACCTTTGTTATTTTATCACCTCAGCCTTTCTGGAAGAAAAACAGCAGGTTTGGTTTTCACCAATACAAGCATATCCATTACCTGGCTCCTGGCAGTAAACCCCTTTGACCCCTCTGCCTTCCCTTTCTTGCTTTCTTTCTTTCTCTCTCTCCCCCTCATTCTCATGCCGAGCCCATTGCCGTTTCAGCATCGACTTTCATTGGGCAAACAGACGGCAGGAAAGAGACACACCTTGCCCTCCTACCGGTCCACCCGCAACCCAACTCAACCACCCACGCACTTCACTGTTCCCCACGTCTCCACACAGCTCAATAACATTAACATGTTTTGCCATTGAGGGAGCCGCAGTTAAAAGCTCGATCGATAAGCTTTGACTGACATCCCTCAGTTGATAGCAAATTGGCTGCCTCTTCTAACAGACCTCCCAGGGCGAGGTTCTCAGCCTCCGTCCGAAATGTAAAAATGGAAATAAAAGACATTTCTCTAACCCTTCACCCAGCCTCCTACAACAACAGTATTTAATTTTGCTGAGGAAGAAGAGACTGAACCACAGACAACCCACTATTTTGGTTAATAGTGGAGTGACTAACACAATATTAGCCCTGGCGTTGCAGGCAGTTTGAACTGTCGGGAAGAAGAGATGAAAAGAAGAATAAGAAGGGGAGGGGGGGTGTGGGTTGGACTTCAAGTAACGAGTAGTTGTAGTCCCACAAGTGTATGCATGCTGCTTCCATCACTAATAAAGTGAGCAGCAGGCATCTCTTGTTTCCTTGAATGTGTTCTTACCCCTAGTTGGTTAAGGAGATGACATATCCTGATTGCTGGAGCATCATTAATTAGACAGTTGGACTTTGACTAATCGCTCCAGAAAGGGCACACAGCCCTGCAGATGCCAAACACTCATCTCAGCTTATCATCTTCTGTCCCAGTGTGTGCCCTTGACCTCTGTGTGTGTGTGTGTGTGTGTGTGTGTGTGTGTGTGTGTGTGTGTGTGTGTGTGTGTGTGTGTGTGTGTGTGTGTGTTTCTTCCGTGAGCTCCTTGTGAGTCACTTCTGGATGATGTGCACATGCCACAAGCCCTGGTACACCCAGTTGAATATTTCAGATCTTGTATTTAGTGCCACTGACTATCACATTTCATATAAGGAGAGTAAAAAGAGGAGTTAAATGAATCAGCATCCAGTATTAAATAAACATTCAGTTGTTAACTGAACTTTTCTATTTCCTGAGCCTCTTCTCAGCTGCCAGAATCCTTCTCCAACAGAGCTATCTTTAATACAAGGTTAAGGAACATGGCTGGTGAAGATAACACAGGAACAGATATTGCTGCAACGCAGAAGATAAATTTCAATTTGCTGTTGGTTTCTGTGTCTCGGCAGGAGATATGAAATTCTTGTCTTGCAGGGCAGGAATTGATTGGAAAATAAAAATGAATGTGTGGTCTAGTATGTCTGCAGTTTTTCTGTTGTATGTTGGTTTCTGGGCTTAGGGTCTTTTGAAACGGTGATACATCTTTCTAGAAGGAAGTGACGCTTGCATTTTAGGGGACGATAAATGCAATCCAAGTCTTTCTTAAAAAAGCTGCTACTGTATGAATGTGACTGTTTCCCTTGGGGGGCTGTTTTAATGACATGCACACAATCCCTGTTTCTCACTCTCTCTCTCTATTCTTTCTATTAGTGTGTTTGTACAGAAAAATAAACATGTTTGTGCTGTAATGGGGGAAGAAGACTCCAGGCGATGGCAGGAAGCTGACATGGCCCTCCATTGTCCCATTCCCTGTCATTTCCTCCCCGGATCCTCCGACTGCCCCAGAGGAAGACAAGGTGAGGATGTGCAGAGACAGACACAAGGAGAAAGCGAAGACAAAAAGAGGATGGGCGGGTAGAGGTAAAAATAATACTGGAAGAGGCCAAGCGCCATCCACAGTTTGCTACCTGCCTATTTTGGCTTCCTGTGTTGAGCCATACCAGCGTACACATCCAGTTAAGTTGCTAACAGATGATAACAAAGCCTCAGAACACACTGCCAAGTTCTTTATCTGTGTTTACCCGCATGGCAAAGCTGATTAGAGACGGGCAACATTATGAAGCCCTATTGTTTCCTTTCTCCTTCCAGTTTCTCCTTCCGTACACGTAGCAAGTGCGTGTGCGAGAAGAGGGAATGGGAGGATATCTGTTTATGAAGAAGGGCGGAAAGACAATGGCATGCGTGCAAGACACGTCTCCAGGATGAGAAGAAACAGCAGGCCATTGTTTAAGATCTTGATCATTCATTACTGTCTGTCTGTGCATGCGTGCCTGTCTGTGTATGTGTGTCATGCATATCCAAATAAAAGTGAAAATCTCGAGGCTTTGTACAAGAAACATTCAAACATTAACTTTTCAATTTGCTTAAAATGCTTTGGTGAACTAAAATACATATTGTAGGATGGATATTAAGGTACAGCTACAACAAATGTATAGATTTCTGCACTTGATTCGTGGCCACAAATTAATCTACATAATTCAGATACAATGTTCAATTCAACACCCCAGCAGCAAAACAATTACACAGAGCTCATATAGACAGGAAATCAAAGTAGGCCAAAATTCATCTATATCTTTGCCATGAGTATGTCTCCTAAATAATGCAAGACACTTCTGTTCAGGACTCAGCTGTGTTCGGATTCTGCTGCGTATGCACTATTGTGCACTTTGTATCTAACACTCCTCATAGGCTGGCTGGGGTTCTTGCCTTCAAACTTTCTACACTTTACCTACTTTATCCTCAATCTCTTTGTATCACAGAGGATTGAAATTGATCGAGGGAGAGAAATGGAAAACTGAAAGCAGAGATTTGAGTATGAGTATGTTTGTGTGTTTATGTGACAGAGAGGGAGACAAGATGGAGAAAAGGTTAACGATGCTCGGCAGTCTTCCTCAGTGTTTCCCCATTGCTTGTCAGCTTAATCATCGAGACACTGGTGACACATCCAAGTCTTATCCCTGCAACACGACCCCCACCCCTTATCATCTTAAACTCTGTTTCCCTCTGCTCAATCCTAACTTACTCCACAAGAAATCAAAGAGTGGCAGTTCATGAAATACGCACATTTCCCTAAAACCAAACTTTTGGGTCACGCTGCCATGCACTGCGTCCACAAACATATCGGCGCTGCGTGAGGGAAAGACAAATCTCTGGTAATGGGAAAGGGAAGGATGATGTAGTGGGGAAGAGAGGGCTTGGTCAGGGCTTATCACTTCCCCGGCTGGATATCAGTTCTCTGTTTGTGCCTGTGTGTGCTTGCATTAAATATGTGTGTGAACAGGCTTTCAACCTTCGGTGAAAGTCTGCCAGCCGCCTGCAGCCCATTAAGCAGATACGCTCTCATTTCCTCCTGTCCCACAGTCACACATTCTGCAGCCAGGCAAAAGAGTTGTGAGAAGAAGCAAGGTGGAACATTTCCACGGCGTTACACTATAGTCAGGCATGAGTGGCGACACGACTTAAGAGGAAGGGAGAGAAACTTGTAATCTCAGCTCACAGCCTTTGAACTTGGCCCGATGAGACTCAAGCGACCCAAGCAAAAGGTTCCAAAGAAGAGCTCACTGAAGATTACTCAGAATACTGATGCAGTGTGGAATCCAATTCCTCTGAGAGCCCAGGGGACTTTCTGAGGAAGTAAATTATCTGCGTTGTACAAGACTACATAGATACAAATGTACGCTATATGCCATACACACATTTCAAAGTAAAGTCATGTGGTGCGGCCAGATTTTGACTGTAAAAAAGGCTCAATAAATGAGGTCTAGGGTCTCTTAGGTTCTAATTAGGGCAGCTGGTACCATTTTCATTATTTGTGTGTGGGGGTGAGAGAGGGAAAGAGAGAATGTGTGTGTGTGTGTGTGTGTGTGTGTGTGTGTGTGTGTTGGTGTGTGTGTGTGTGTGTTGGTGTGTGTGTTAGGGTCGGGGGAAATATGCCACTGTCTGGCTACCGCCCCCTTCTCATCCAGCTGTTGCTAGTCTGTCAGAGAGCAGAGGTCTACTGGTGTCATGTCCCTCCCCCGAGCTTTGAATAATGACAAAACCATGCGGAACCGGGGCTGAAGGTAAAGATGTACTCACAACAAATGGCCATTAAGCACGCTTTGCTATTTGTCATCTTGAAAGCTGATCTCAACATTGCAAGTGATTCAGCCTGGAAGCTACAAACGCTGCTTCTGGCCTAGGCAGACAAGTAAAAAAAAAAAAAAATCTAAAGGGATTTTTTGATTTCATTATTCCACCCTTTGTCTCTCACAGAGACTATCTGTGTACTCCCTCATGTTTAAAGCTAATTATTTTTATTTTAAAGTGTTAAAACCACAAACTAGTTAATCAACAACTCTGAAAAATGCTGATAACCCAACAGTTGCTTAGTGTTAATTGCGTCAAGAGTTCATTTTAACAGCTGCTCAGAGAGTATGCTTGTTCATAATGATTATATGTATACTGGAAAAGCATAGATGTTCTGTTCTCTGTCTCATGTTAATTATATTACAAGATCACTTTAATTATAAGATAGACATGGTGATGCATATATTATTCACATACACTTGGGAAAACTACCTTTATAAGACAGCCATGCAACAAATGAAACACTAAGTCATTGTTTTCAAAAAAGCAAAGTTAATTTGTGTCATTTTTGCATTAAAACACACTCATAGTCAGATTTAAATTGATACTGGGTAGTTTGAGTTTAAGCATGGAATATGATTAATAATCCATAAACAAACTACTGTAGGCAAATCGATTGTGCAAACAAAAAACAGCAGAAGGTGGTGGGGGCAGACAGGTGCGGTATGTCTCTGCCTGTCTCCGTGTCTCTCTCTCACACACTCACTCTCTCTATCCCTTTCGTATTCTCTCTCTCTCTCTCTCTATCTGCCTTGCTCCATCGCAAATATACCCGCGAGACTGTGCTCCCCTCATGATGCACCCTTTCATCTGTTTACGCACCGTTCATAGTAACCACGATTGTGATGGATTACGACTCAACTTCAAAAACCCGACCATAACGGCCCCCTAGCAAACATAATTTACACATCGTTTCATCGGGCTTAACCGCTTTATTTAGTTTAATAGAAATCATTAAATCAATGTGTGGAGCCCTGATGAACTTGGAGAGGGAAAGAGGTTGCAGAGCTCTGCACGGCGCTGTCTCCTCTCTCAGAGCGTTAGTTGTATTATACATACTGCTTATACTGTATATCAAAGCATTTTGACCCTTTTTGTAAAACACGAGATAATATGCGTGCACATGCGTTGGACTCCGGAGCAAGATTAACACCAGGTTAACACAATCTTTTAAGTTCAACTTTCCGTTCGTGCGCCCTGCATCCGCAATCATCCCGATCCAGTAAAACACCAGATAGTCTCTCTCACACATCCGACATATGAACCAGAACAGAAACCCCGAATTACGCAGTGCCATTATTCATCGATGCTTCGGGTCGGCTTGCAGACAGTAAAACCTCCTGTTGTAATCACTCTCACAAAACTAATTAAACATTTACCGACAATTAACAGCAGTGGATTGTAGCACTGCAGCATATCAGCTGTCCCTGTGTAACGGCGCGCTGGATGGCTTGACGCATCGCGCCAGTGTGGAGCGCGTTCCTGTCCATCAATAAAGACCTGCATGCTAAATGATAACAAACAAAAGCATGTCTTACCTGTAGCCATAAGGCAAAATATGAGGTATAATGCCGTCATTTTAGTAGATCTGGACGTGGATTGTGTTGCGTGGAAGGATTCACTCGCTCCGTCTATGCGACTGAGCTGGTTATGGTCCACCGCGGCACCGGGATCTCACCGGACGGTCAAGCGCACTGGGATTTGTCTATAATAGCATCCAGGTAAAGGAAATGTCTCTGAATGGTCCAGACAGTTTGTAAACTCTCAGTTAACAAAGCATCTCCATAGTTGGTAACTTTCCCCACTGCATCAGCTTCTTCTATAGTGTCCGTACCCTCTTACGCTGGCACCGCTTTTACCTCTCACTGCGCTCTCTAACAGTCCATTAGTGAATCGTGGGGTTTCATTCAGTAGCTTCCTCCACAGTTCACTTTTTAACCTGTGTGAGCATGCTGCGCTCGAAAGCGATCTCTTCTCCTCGACAGTGCGCAGTGATGAACCCCGGTGAAGTTGCCTCTCGCCCCCTCCGCTGGAGTCTCTCTCACACTCTGTTCCCACTGTAACACACTCACTGCTTCTCTCTCACATACTCTTCCCCTGTCGGTCTCCTCTGTTTACTTCTCACTCCCTCTCGCCAATAGGAAATGCGCACTGACAGTCATCTGGTAGGGAGGGGTACACCAAATCTGGCAGGAGCTGAGTCGGAGGAGCCCCTCTGCCTCAGATGCTTACCAGGGGGGTCCTGCGGCCCCCGCCTCCAGGGCCCCGCTATTGGCTGAGTGGGCGTCAGGGGAGGGTATTTAAAACACTTATTCTGAGTTAAATGACTGCCGTGGCATTTTTAGATTGAGTAGCCCACATGGAGACTTCAATCATATTAATGATGGACACTCAATTTGGTCCATGGGTTGCAGGAAAAATCTAGACACGGTTGTAATCTAGAGGTACATTTTGTAAAATGCAGCTCAATTCCCTTATATGAATATTAAAGCAATGTGATATTCATGGTAGCTCACTATAAAACTTAATTTTCAGCATGTTTCATCCTTAACTCTTATTTCACCTTTTACTTGCAGATTTGTGATTTAATCATGTATATACTGAACAATATGTACGAACGTTACAGAACTACCCTTCGCTTTTGTCAATCATGGTTCTGATTAATATCAATTAAACTATTGAAAATGAGTATCCAGTTCAATCCATTCCCTCCTTTACCCAACATACTTAGAACTTTATTATGGTGAATCATCCATTGGAGCAGAATCGGCTGCAGAGGTTTTTGCCAAATGGTGAAACGATCACTTGAACTAAACTCTAAAACCTCAACACTTGAAAGGATAAATCAATTGCTGTATTAAACCAGTAAAACTGTCAGCAAAACCTACATCTGTTGATGTCTTTTGTTTACTTAGCTGTACTCCAAACAACTAATGTTATTTAACCTATGTATTGCTATTTCAGTTAACTCACAAATTAGAGTTTTATAAATTGAAGTACCTCAATGGTTTATGCAGTGGAGTTCATAGACTTATTGAGTATTTTTGCTAGTTATTTTCTTTGAAGTTTACTCACAACATACATTTTTTTCAGGTGCAGTTTGATCTAAAAAAGAGCCTATTGTTCATTGTCATAGAGTGGGTGCTAACATGAACAGAGAACACAATCATTATCATTATTCAGCAAAAGCTAAGGCTTTTATAAAGAGATGAAAACAGTGTAGTCTATCACTTGTCTGTGTTTATAGGCTTGTTCTTTGAAGTTGTTCATTAGTTATTCAAGGATCTATTGATTAACCAAAATAATAAGCCTTGCAGACTTCTGGTTAATCAGTCTTTCACTTGTATGTGTATTGTACCAAGCAACAACTTAATACATTGTTAACAACCCCCACCCCCCCCCCCACACACACACACGCGAACACATGAGCCCTGTTAGCTCAACCAGGTGGTTAGCGCTCCAGACTGTGAAAAATTCATCAAAGTGTGTAGATTTGGACACTGAGGACTTCAGCACGTGTGGATTTTAGAGAACATCATCCACAAAAATATTATTTTTTTCTTACGTTTCACGCTGCATTTAATTAAAGGCTGTAGCGCACAATGATTAGGGCTCACTCCCCATGAGGGTTCCCCCGCCAAACAGTAGTTTTCAAACCCCGGGGCTGGCCTTCCTGTTTATTGCCTCCCTGTAATGCAAACATAAGGGTCCCCTGCCAGTAAACACATGTTGATGGAAGAAACAGCTTGCACAGCTGGGAAGCCAACCCAGGTTAGTGTGAGTGAGCACATGGGTAAATGAGCGTGTCTGAATGTGTGTGTGTGTGTGTGTGTGCTTGTGTGTAGGAAGAGATTCTTGTTTGTTGATTTTACATGTGTCAGAATACGATTTAGGTTGTGAGTAGGAGCTTGAATGTGAAAGATGAAGAGTAATACAAATAAGTGTGTGTGTGTGTGTGTGTGTGTGTGTGTGTGTGTGTGTGTGTTTGTTTATGGGCCATAGTGTGCACGTGTGAAAAACAATAATGAATGACTGACAGCAGGGCTTGGGTGAGCTGTAAAACAGCAGGGGGTCCCCCACCAGTTGTGCTGTGCTAATAAAATCAACATCCATTGTGTAAAGTCTGTCACCGGGCACGATGCTGTGATTGAAATGTATGATCTCCTACGGCTCACACAGATGGACAGATAGATGAGGGTAAAACAGATGATACATTCACAAGCATCATCTTGAGCCAATAGTCTTAATTATGCTGGCCTCCGTGGCATCAAATGGAGGCCGCCCATGCTCCCCAAGCTTTTGAGTCTGTGAATAATTTATAAATAAAAAGGGGGTTTTCAGCTGTGGGTTTATCAATAATAAATATGGTTTGATATTTACTAAACTGTTCAGAGGGAGAAAGGGGTGACAGTTAAGACGTCGTTTGCATGGTAATTGTAAGGAGGTAATAAATAAGGCATGAAGTGGAGATATATGGAAATGTGATTCATAGGGAAATGAGAATAATTTAACAAAATATTATCCCAGTCCCAATTTGACTCGGGGTCAATTAAAAAAGAGATGTCAGTCGTGGCGAACGGCATGCTTGGCCTTAAAATAACAATCGCTTGCGTTCTCTTTTGTCTATCTGGAAAGCGGATCTAACGTTCAAGTGGAAGGAAATGTATTCATACAGACGCAAACCATGTGTTTAGTTTGAATGAATATTAAACTGAATAAAATCAACTTCATTATCTAGCACAAAAAAGAAGACATTTCTCTCTCAAAAGTAAACTCGCTATAACATGAGCCAGAAGTTGAGAAATGTGAGTTCTGCTTTGTTTCAAAACCCTCTACTGCTGTGGGAAAAACTCCACATAGTTTTCCATGAAAATACAGATTGTACATACATTATATACCATTTTATATAAGCATATGAAATAATCATATCGTCATCATGTATTGTTAAAACACACACTAATCATTTCCCCTTAATTGAATCTGTATCATAATTAATAAGCTTTGTCTTGGGATTTGAAATATGGCCTTCTAGATTGATGAATATTAACTTCCTGCTCTATATACTGTACTGCATGTCTATGTTGCAGTGTTTGGGTTGCCCTAGGGGTCTAAGGTTTATGCTGCTATCCATATGAGAAACATTACACCAGCTTTTACTGTAATTGTGATATTGAATGTTGAGCTGATCTGTGTCAACCATAACTCTAAATGCCGCTACAAGCTCATAACTCATAAGGACATATACCTTTGCTAGGCAGTGGTATCCATCCACCCAGCTCGCAAGCAATTCAAAACCTGTCTCCTATCTCCCATTCCAACAATATGACGTCAGTCCACTGCACTGGTTTGAAATGTGCAATTAAGCATTTTCTTTATGTGTGATTGACGAGCAGGAGGAGGGCCATTAAAGCTGAGCATGGACCCGCGGCTCACTCTGCAGTCTATAGGACTATTTCCAGCCACATATCAAATCCGTGTCCTCTGCCCTAATATCAGAATATGACTCTGGCCCCCCATGGATTTTGTTTTTGTCTGTAATGAAAGTCTCTCTGGGGATCTGGTTGAGGGATTCTTTTCCTCGGGGGTCAAGGAGAGGTTGAGACTTCTGGTTCAAGCTGCGCTTAGAAAAGGGTGTGGATTACAGGAATGTGGATTTCTAACTCCATTTCTACAGATGTATGGAAAAGATCTGCAGTCTGACATGACAGTAGTCCTGACTATAGTGACTCACATGGTGATAAAGTCATCATGACAAAAAGGAAGGGAAGCCGCATACTCTTTAGCTCTGATGCATATTTATCAAGATAAAGACTGATGTTTTGTTTGAGGATTTGAGCCCAGATGAAGATAGTTTTGTCATCTAATAAAAATACATCAAAATAAAAGCCCTCTTTTTGCAAGCCAGCACTGCTGTGCGTTCTTTTTTATACCCACTTCTTAAATAAAGTGATTAGAACATCCCCCAAAATTTAAGATTAGATTGATTGGGTCCTTGGCCAGCCTAGCCGTGTCTCCACTGATAAGTACAGCAGTAAGCTGTCTAAAATATTCATGCACTGATGCAGAGTTGTTGTCCCTTGATGGGCCTCACCATGTGCAACATCTGTTCCTGATGTCATGCGCGTTCCTGTGTGCCAGAAATGCCCTGATGGCGGACGTGGCATCTCTGCTGTGCTAAGCCATGTCCAGACACATGGCGCTCCACTCAGCTGCGATAAATATCTGAGATAGTGATCCAGTCGCCTGGACAGAACTATTGAACACTTCTGCTAATCCATACACATAGATTAGCCACTGCAGTCTCACACTGAGATCAGCAGTTCTGCCACTCACTGATGGATGTGTCAGTTGATTGTTGGCTCTATCAACAGTTCATGATTGTTCAGAGAATATTCAACTCCGACTCCTTACACCACGTAGTACACATTAATGTGTTATGACACAAATACTTAGTAAGCTGCCAATGCATTAATGCAGCTCATTAACAACGTAGTGAATATAATTATTACTGTTATCAATGGTGCAGTGAGAGCCTCATCATACCTTTAAAATGAAAGTTAAATAAGCAGCCACATTGCTTTGACTAATCCACGGTTGACTATGACCTCTCATGTCAATGATATAAAAGAGAAACAATGAGGGGGACAGAGACGCAGTCAGCAACAGTCAAGGTGAATCCTGTCCTGGGTACAGTGTCCATACTTGGTC
Organism: Cottoperca gobio; assembly: GCF_900634415.1. Taxonomy (NCBI): domain Eukaryota; kingdom Metazoa; phylum Chordata; class Actinopteri; order Perciformes; family Bovichtidae; genus Cottoperca; species Cottoperca gobio. Next base: position 13,275,360 of record NC_041370.1, on the reverse strand, counting down.
TCAACTACAGTCACAGCTTCCTCACCACTGGGCTTGCCTCACTGTCTGCTGACAATCACATGAATAGGCCACGACTGGCTGCTTGTTTTGTGCCATGATCCCTTGCTGCTCATGCTGCTGAAAAAATGAATAACCCAGCTCTGTGCTGCTATAAATAATGGATGACTCGTCCACTGTCACTTTTCATAGCATGTCAAGCCACAGCCTGGCCATTATTAAGGTCTGTCCTCTTCCCCTTTTGTGCCTCTGACTCCAGTTTTGTTATTGTTCTGGTCGACTTGCCTGCACACCTCCTCAGTGGGTCGACTGTCAGTCTTTCTCTGGGTTAGTGCAGTTGATGGTTGCCACAGAGAAGAAAGAGATGCTTTGGGGCCCTAAAACAAGATGGGTGATACAACAAGCCTCTGCTAGAAAAGCAACAGCAGGAAATCTGCCTTGACCTGGAACAGGTAGCTATAAGCACTTTCAGCTAAGATGTCATCTGTCTGCCTGCGTTAGATAACCTGTGCTAAGGTGCTGCCAGGGCTGTGGGTAGGGAGGGATTGACCTCATCATCTTGAGACAGACTTTCTGTCGCCCGCAGACCCAATGAATAACTAACAGTGTTGCTTTAAAGTCAAAAACTGGTCTACACCCCTGGTGCAAAAGAGGAGACTGCTTACTTAAACAGACACACAATATGCCCCGATCCACCCAGCAGGAGAAATCATAGATTATTTACATATGCAGCTGTGTCGAAGAAAAATGAATGAGGAACAGCTGGCTAAATGAAGGGATATGAGAGACAGATATGAGAATGATTTAGTCATTTGGCCTCCGTAACAAAAACACAAGTGTGTGTTGAGGAATCAGAGGAGGATTTTAGGGGCAGACACTGAGAGAGTAAAAATGTTTTCTACCCTTATCGGTTTCAGCTCTCTGTTTGTTCAAAATGTGCTTGGGTGCCACCAGGCCAGGCCATAGGCAAGTGTTGTCCACCAGCAGCTCTCGGTTCCCGCAGACTGAGCCAGTCTCTCCATCTGCAGAGTAATAGCATCAAATCAAGGCCTGCAGCAAACAAACCCTGACAGATACTCTCATTTGAAGATTCACTTTGGGACAGCGGTGGTGCCATCCAAAAAGGGGGACGGAGAGGGGGAAGCCAGCAGTCAGTAATCTATGCAGAGTGTCTGCACGTCCTGGATGACAGCAACACGAGCGCTTGTCACAGGAGACATCAGTTCTACTTAGTCATAGCGCTGCGGGGCAATCCATATGACTGCAGTGCTGTGCGAACTCTATTAATAGTTATCTACCTTTCAGGAGTTATTATGCTGAGTAGGGAATGACAGAGGAATATAAAGGAAGAAGTCCCAAATGAGGAAAGGAAACAGGGTTTGCGGAGCATCTTTTGTGCCACTTGGCCCTTTACAACCTAAGAATCGTCCTCCAAACTCTTCTCTCACCCTACTCCTGTTAGCCTGTGTGGCTGGGCAGCCTGGTGCCAGAGCCACAGTTTAAGTGAGAGGTGTTATCAGGATTAGTTATTGGGCAGGAAGGGGGGGCGGATGGATATAAATATCAGCAGAGGTGGAGTGCAGAGGAGGTACGAGATAGATGAGGAAAAGGAGGGTGGGATTGATAGGCGGTGCAGGAGACTTGTTTAAAAATCAAGGTCCTGAGTTGACCATGGTTAATTTTTCATCATACTCCTAAATTAAAAATGTGAGAGTCATCACTTATTTGTCAAATTGTCTTAGCTCAAAAGGTGGACGTCACATTAGGTTTGCAATAGGTCAGGGGAGCCAACCCGGCAGGGAGGAGGAGAGTGGATCAAAGACTGCTTATCCCACCAAATGCCCTGCAAAACCACCTTGTTTAAGGGGCATTTACTCCAAATGGAGTTCTTGGAGAGTAACACTAAGTAGAGATGACATGATTTAAAATGTAACATCTGGAATGGCTTTGACATACTTATTCGACATACCTTCAGTCCTACATGAATATAGCAAAGATATAAACAAAATATATCAAAGCATACATTTATCCTAAGCCTAAAAAGCCTGTAAGTTAATACCCATATGCTCTAAATCAATACCACATTCCTTTCAGTGTAAGCATAAATATATATACTTACTTTTCCTGTGATTATCGTAGCGACTCACATTTGCAGTAATCATCTCACAACGCTTCTTCATAAGCATGAATATTTAGATATACTATAATGTAAAGTGAATCCATTAGATTTCTGCAGATTATTTGACTGACTGTTACTGTCCATCATCCCACGACTCTTGTTATTTCGGTTCTCTTTGGAAAGGTAAAGCAGCATGTCTGGAGGAAAGAACCATACAAATACACAGCTAGAATAATCAACCTCCCCTGGCGGGGCTCAGTGTGCCTCATTTCCAAGATTTCCAAGATTTCCAAGATTTCCAAGATTAGAAAGAAGAAGAAGGAAAAAATTATAGGCTGGTTGCTCCTACCTCTTCAAAATTGCAAATGTGTAGATCTATGGATGAGTGCTTAGCTCACAGCTGCCAGCCAAAGGAGACAGAGACACAAAGGTCCCTTGTGTTCGAGGCTAAAGACTGGCCAAGAAAGGAAGCTAAAGATCTACTAGTGTACCTCAGCTGTCTTTAGATCCTTCCATTCCACTAAATAAGCCTACAGCCTCCACTGTTCTGCCATAGACAGGCCAACATTGGTAAATCAATGTTATGAAAGACAACACAGTCGAGTAAAAAAAACTTGACTGAATTGTTTTTATTCCAGCTTCATCTCTTTGAAATCATAACTTCAACCATTCAAAAACAGTCACCAGCTCAGATTTAGTTGTTTCCTGCTTGAATAGGAAACACAAAAAAAAGACGAGAGTGAACCAGATCCCCGGCATTGAAAACATGGCCCTTGTTTTGTTTTTGCTCATCTGGCGAACAGGTTCCTTTCGCTTCACTCCCTCATCTCTTCTCGATATAGGCTCAGGATAAACATCTGTTACCGGGGACATCTTGGGAGATAGGGCAGCCTAGCAGATTGTGTTTGAGCATCAGGAAAAGGTTGTTTTGATTCAAAAAGGAGGTGTGATTTACCACATAGGCTTCCTGTTAGTCTCCTGACCTTGCCAAGCAGAGGAGATAACAAAGTATGATTTTCGCTGGAGATTGCGTTGGAGGATTTGAAAACTGTTAAATACTGATTTGCTTTTTTCTTCCAAAAAATGGCAAATATGGTTTTTGCAGTGTTTAAGTCTCTGATATTTGTTATGATGTAAAACTGAATTAGTTGGTATGTGAATCTTGTAATCTTGGTGTAGGCTATTTAAATTAGAAGGAAAACAAATTCTACAGAATTTAATAATATTGGTAATATTTCATCCGCATCTGCACATCCAGCTCATGGAGACTGCTGGAGTCGTGCAAATGATGAACTCATTTTCCTGCTAGACCAGATTTAAAGCAGTTAGTCGACGTATTGTTTGGGTTACACTGCTCTCGTATCAGCTGTTATTAGCTGGCCACTCGCTCTCTGCGGTTGCCTTCCTTCCAGTATTTCCTGATTGCATTTTTCATCCCTGTCTCGACTGCATCCCCAGTTCTAGTGTGCTGTGTACTTTCCCTGGCAGCTCCTGTGTAAGGCCATATCCTCACTATGATTAAAACTGTTTTTAGAAAATAGGATCTAAGACGAAGTTTATCATGCCCTTGCCATACCAAAGCAACATGCCCCGAAACTCCACCGAGACACGCCCCAATTACCTTTGTGACTTAATTATATTTTACTCTGGAGGTTGTAAGCCAAGGTTTCTTTCAAAAGCACAGCCAACGACACATTACATGATGCGCCGATTAGTGTTCCCAAACTATTATGCCTGGTAGAAAATAAAAGAGGTAGGAGGAAGTGAGACCTTATGTAAATATTAGTGTTATTATTTCATGGCTTGGCACAGACTTTGATCCCAAGTGACTCACAAATTCTGGAACCCATTTGCAAAGCTGAGCTTTGCGCCAGAGAAAAGCAGGTAAAGTACATTGCTCAAGGGTACAACCGTTCCACATAATACGTGTTGTATTAAAACAGGTTGTGCTCAAATTAAGTGCACCCATGAATTGAAATGAAAAAGGGATCCTTTTCAGATGAAAATAGATTAGCTTTGCTGATAGATGATCACATGAAAGCTCTGTGATGTGAATAAGTAAATTTTGACCAGTTGCAGTAAAGCTGATTTATATCAGTTAAGACGTTGTCCTGGGGGCCACTGCAGGAGGGTGGGGGATATGGCAATTTATCCATGAATACATCAAAGCCCTCTAAAGTGGATCATTGCTACAGATATGCTTGTTCATTGTTTACATTGTGTAACCTAATTTATTTTCCTGAGAGTATTTCCTTAACAGAATTTAAGCGTTACATTCTTAAGACCGTCAAGTTAGTAACATAAAATGTGGTATGTATTTGCCAAACACTCCTTCCTGTGTAAGTCTGGTGCAGTACTGACCTTTTAATAAGACTATTTAACAAAGATCACTGTGGTATTATTCATTACTGTTGTACCATTAGCTCAAGCACTTTAGTGGATACTGAAAATTGTGGTTCCCCTCAACCAAAACCTGCTCATTATTGTCCATGTGAACAGCTTGTCTGATTCATTATGTGTTTCCCGCACGATGTTCTCAAGAGACAAAGAGAAAGTAAAGGAAGAAGGAACTGTAGGAGGGAGGGATGATGATGGTAGGTTGTGGTCTAGCTCGAGCGTGCTCAAAGTGAAATATGATTGATTAGTGCATTCTTGGGTTGACATGCCCTCACTGCAGCTGAAACCTGTTAACTCAATGTGCACAGACTGGGCTGAATGAGGAGTCAAATCAGTTGTGACTGCCACATGGCAAATACTGTAGTTGGCTGCCCAGGCCACAACCTAAGTAGGGTAGAAGATATATAAACAAACAGTCTACTAGGGATGGAGGGTGTGTGTGACACTGCATGTCCATTTTTGGCAGAGTATGCATACGTGTTCTTGTGTTTGTATTTGTATACATGAAATGATGGGCTGTATTTTTCCTTGGTTGACATGAAACATAATACAACATGACAGAAGCTGAGTGTTCCTTAACATCTGTTTTAAACAAACATGGTGTTATGCACATTTGACCAGAGACAGACACTGCTCCATTCTTTAGATTACTGAAGGAAGTAAACCAGGACAATGTAATAGCACATGGGATATTACATTCAGAGTTAATAACACCAGCTTGAGTCATCTTTGTTGAATCACTATTACAAATAGCTTATTTTCTACTCCATATATCTCCATTAATCCTAGGCGGGTTAATGTGGATTTGCAAAGGTCAGATTAAATCAATTCTTGGTAAAGCCAGAGCTTGGTCCTATAGTGAGGCTGGGGTAAACACAATAAGAAGCAGCGTGATGAGCGGGGTGGGAGGCTATCTGTCAGCAGCCATTAGCGGTCACATCAAAGCCTCAATGAAATCAGAGTCTTGCTGAGAGCCGTCATTATAGGGCTGTTTTAGAGTCTGCAGGGCCAGGTTCCAGATCTCCCTCGATCCCACAGTGCTCTATGGGGACCGGTGCCTCTGCAGCAGCAACCACTGCTCAGTATTCATTCAACTGGGCCAAGTTCACACCACTTTCTGCCACTAATTAGCGAACAATAAGGTGAGGAAGAGAGACGTTTTGAATTCATGATGGTATCAAAGAGGTTATCTAAAATTGCTGCTCCACAGGTGTCTTTATCTCTATAATGAAACTGGCATTAGCACATTTTCTCTCCTCAGCAGGACACAGGAATTATTTCTCACACAAAGAGATGTGTAAAATACACCTTTCCCATAAAGGTGAACTATCACTCTTTGCACTGCCAAAACCCTGAGCATGGTTGAATTGGCTTGAAATGTTAATTCATAAATACATGTTTGCATAAGTCACTGCAGGAGAGTCAGGTGTCACACAGCTTCACATGCTGATTTCAGGGAGTTCCTGTCCACATTATTCCTCCACAGACACAGGAATTTCAGCCAGTCTGTCTAAACATCTGTGTCTGCAGCTCCATGGGTGGCCTGTGCAGTGAGGACATTCATTGTAATCTTGACCATGGTAGAGGAAATAGTAGCTCACCAGGGGTTCAGTGTGGCTGTCACAGGAGTCCATGCTTGACAGGCTCGCACTTGAAAGGTCCCCATGCTGTGAGCGACTGTCCTCTCTTTCCTGTCTACCCCTTATCTGCTCCCCTCAGCCCCCTGACACACGCACGCACGCACACACGCACGCAAGCAAGCAAGCAAGCACGCACGCACACACACACACACACACACACACACACACACACACACACACACACACACACACACACACACACACACACACACACACACACACACACACACACTACTTTTCTTCACCTGTCTCACAATAGTGTGCCGCAACAACTGTCTCCCTCGGCCACCTCTGTTCCCTGCCCACTCAGGTAAGATGACATGTGTTTGATGGCCAAAATCACTGCACTGTCTACCTTCTCTGTCTCCTCAGCAGCAAGCACACCACAGCTTAAGGGTGTGTGAGTTGCGAGGAGGTTGAGTGAGTGGCATGTTTGTACTGCTCAGCGCCTTCAGAAGAGATTTAATGTAGCTGATATGTTGTTTTGTTTGTTGCTTTGTGTGTCTCTCTTAATTAGCTCCATGGACAAACTGTTTGAATGTGCCCCCTCAAAGCCACTACAGCTAATCAGGAATGCTGAGGAGCCAGAGATGAAGAGCAGAATGATGCTGACCTCAAAATGTCAGCTGGTGTTGCATTTCTTATTGTTTGCTCTCACTATTCCACGCACTGGTGTGCATGTTCATGCTTAAGGCTCTTTGCATATTTGAACTCTGTTTTTTGTCCAGTTATTTTTTCTAGAAGGTGGGATGGGGAAGAAATTAAAAAGGCTAAAAAAGACTTGTGGCTTTTTTGTTGAGAGGATGGAAGCTCATTATGGGGAAACAGACTGAACCTTGGCCGCCCACGCCATTCATTTGGGGAGCCATGAGGCTCATTATCCTTTTGAAGAGACTATAGGTCAGTGCACCACAACCTGCCCTCTGCAATTGCCACAGCAACAAGACTTGTAGAACTCAGAAGTGACGTTAGACAGCACATTATGGTATTTTGTTGTTATCTTATTTGCTAGTCGGCCAACAAACCAAGATGAGTTCAGAAGGATGAGATGAGAAGAGGTGACAGCCGGCAGTCACTATGAGCTGAGGTGATTGATGGTGGTAATGCAGTCTGTTTAGGGACATCAGCATCACTACTCCTATTGTTCTTAAAGGTTTTGCCCATACAGGTCCTGACTTAATGCAATGTCCCACAGCTACATGGACAAGGGTAAGACATTTAATTCAAGGAAATATGTGCACACAGGGAAATAATGGGATTTATAAATGACAGCATGTTCTACTTGTACCATGTGTTCAATGCACTATTATAGGGTGGTGGGTGGCCCTAAACCTGACACAGGCACACCTGAACTACTAAAATTCCTGGCTTGGGCCATATTTAGTCATGTTATTTTAAGAAGCACATGGAACCCACTATCATTGTTTGTTTGGTTGACAGAAGACATTTTCTTCATGTTGATTGCACCCTGGATACGTCAATTGAAAATCCTCTGGAACAACAACGCAGAGATTTCTTAATCTTCAACATGGAAATAGGGAGTCTTTCTAACTGTGTTAGAAATTCTCCCTATTTCCACGATCCTTTTAGTCAGATAGCCTATGCACTGGGTATGGACCAAAGAGCTCAAGCAGAGTAACTTTCAAGAGGCACATAAAAGGGCCCAGACTCCAGCCTACTTCAGGGTTCTTGCCTCTATGGAGCTCTACTTTGTGAGCATGTTTATGACTGTAATGGGCGTGAGAGGCCTTATAATGCTCCCGAGAGTCTCGCCCACACATTGAAGAACTTAATATTATGGCCATACAGACGATGAAGAGAAAGGATGTAATGGAGAGGTTGCAAGGTCTTTATTATCTATCTGCCAAAACACATTCTGAGTCTAGTCTTCAGAGTCATCTTGCTCCTCCATTCCAGGTGAACCGTGTATCTCCTTCTCCCCCTGTGTCCATGCAGTCAGAGTTAATTCCCTGTTGGAAATGATGCACGCCATGTGTCCTGCCATGTGAGGAGGAAACAGCCAGCTCGCATGCTCCTCTCATGTCCACCATGTTCTTACTAAACTGACAGCTAACTGTTGCCAACTTTGCCTGTTACTTGTGTTCTGTGCTCCCAGGAGCACAAGGTCCTCATACTTTCACTGATATGCTAATGCACCAGCTCTTTTGAACGCCAGCAAATTCTCTGTTTTTCTGCAATACAAGTTTTATTAACATACAATTAACACTGACGCTGCATTTCATAGGCTTAAGCAGCTTAATTTCCAAGTTACTCACCCATGTCTCTTGCCACAATGCTGCCACAGTCTTTAATAATAAGAAAGAGAAAAATAAATGTTCATTGATAAAAAAAAAGAGCACCATGTTAACTGTTACTCTGGCAACAAATCTTTTTTGGTATTTTGTACCTCTCTTCTGTCCTTGGGTTAAACAAATCAGTAGCAGAGTTCTGCCATGGGCACCAGCTGTTTTTTTTATCAGTTTTTGCTATTAGAAATGATAGCTCTTAGACTCAAGGGCCCTTTCTTAGCCTTGGTAGAGCTAGCTATTCTGAGCCTCTTGGCTTTTTCTGTACCCCTGGTAACAGTATGGCCACAATCTGCCCTTATCACTAACCCCAACATGGCCCCCTCTCTGAGTCTGGCTCAAGGGAAAGGGAGGGATGGAAATGGGGGTTTGATAATGTTTATGATTCCCGCTCTTACTGCCTTTTCATACTCCCCACCCTCCCGTTCCCTGAATCCCATGGCTGACTGATAATGGAACAAAGCTGCTGTTCAGTCATCTGTGTATGTGTGTCACATGTCCAGCTCGAAGCCCCCCCCCTCAGTTATGGTGAATCATCGGCGACAGAGTAACTGGAGCACATGGTCACTCTGCCCCCTGGCTCTGCCTTGCTAGTGCCAGTGCTGAATCCATCGCCTGCCCAGGGACAGTAAAGAGAGGGCAGGCAAGACTTTGCTGAGATCTCTACTCCCTCTACCCTGAAGCTCGCAGAGATCAAGCCTGCATGGGTGGCCCTGTCTGAGGCAGTTTGCTCTTAATTGAGTTGCTCACTCAGCCACTGGCCCTGGGGGACACCTCTGTGTCACTTGTTATGATTAACCTAAATTTCATCCATCGTCCAAGACTGCTGCCAGATCTGGTAAGGACAAGAAGTATGTGTTGAGACATCCACAATAAAAGAGCAAGGAGAGGCAAAGGAAAGGGTGAGAAGAGGGCCAAGGTAAGATTTGATGATGGTGGCAGAATAAATCCACCCATTAATGTGCACATCTATAGATAAAACAGAGAAGTGAGGATGAAGATAATTACAATACTAGGTAAAAGGTCCAATTTTCCTACCTCAGCAAAATATACACTCCACTGATGTTGGCCAACCTGCATTGAGCTGGTCAAGTGGATTTTAAAAATGGCATCTTGTCATACTGACTTCCATTAAACAGCATCGGTGCAGACCAATCTGGGATTTTTAGCTCTGGCATAGCTCCAGGGAATAGGATGGTAATGTATGGGGCTTTCTTTGAGTTTGTCTTAGGTTACGTTGCTCATTTTCCCAGTAAGTAGCAGCAGATCAAACGCAGTCAGTGAAGAGCCATTCTGTCCAGTTCTACAATAGGCCAATCAGACCTGCCATTTATTGGCACACCAAGAAGCCGTATAAATCACATCAACCAGCATCGACCAGAGTCCTAGTCATAAACAGTAGCTCGCAACAACACATAGATTTGCTGCTATCTTTGATAAATGTGAAGTTATATAACAGCTTTGATGGGCGACCATCGTCGAGTACCATTGTTTTCCTTTTCGGTTTTCAGAGCTTTTTCACTCTCACTTGTTTTCTGTCTCACTTGCTTCCTTTTTCATCACTATTTTGTTTTCCAAACACTTGTGTGCATCGGCAGCCCTCTCTCTGCCAAGGCACTCATGGAGAAGTGATAGGCATGGGGAGTCTGTGGGCCAGCAACCATGAAATAAATATGGATGGTCATGAGTGAGATGAGCGAGGATCATCTGTTTTGCCATCTGCTTGTGCGAGAGCGTGGATGTAATGACTGTAGTCCTGCCTAGCCCAGTGAGCCCTCCGTTGCTGAGAAGGCGCCTGATAGAAACGCACACTTACTGGGCTCACAAAGTCACACAAAAAACACACACACCATGCATGTACATGTACACATTCATTCATGAATTCACACACACCACACAAAGTAACACCACTTATACTGTACACAGTCAGTTGTTTCCTTGTAAGGATACAGTACACACCAGTGCCTACACACAGAGGCACATATACGCATCACAACACAGCAGTGGCTTCCCTGCTCGGCTCAGGTACAAAGCCCGGGCTGCTGCCTGTGTGCAACTGCCCTGCCTGTTCTGTAAGCATCTGGCCCACCGTGGCCATTAAAAATGACAGGTTGACAATTGCCAGGCAGGATTGGTGTTGGTGATTGTTCAGCTGGCAGTGTCCTACCATTAGACAGTCTGCTAGTGTGTGGAGATGAGGAACAACATGGGACCTGTGTTCGCAGCACTCTGGGCATTGAGGGGAATAAAAAGCTGCACCAATCCACCGACACCAGGAACTCCCCCACCACCACCCCTCCGCTCTGTCCCCTAAGCAGACAATCCTCTTTTTTCCTTGGATGGCGTCGTCGCTGAGGCCTGGTAATAGTATGAGTGTATGTTTAGAAAAAAAAGAAGAAAAGGAAAAAAACAGGCTGTTGAATTATACATATTCCTTATGGAGGGTGACACAGTAGGAGCTCTCAGAATCAATCTTGACGCTTGGATGGAATCATAGAGCGCAGAGAAAATAGCAAACATTGCTGTGGCTCAATGGCCTGATGCTCTCATAAATATGTTTTTATGGCCCTGAATGAGTTGGAGCACAGAGATGTTTGGTGCTCGTAAAGGTGTGTGTGTGTGTGTGTGTGTGTGTGTGTGTGTGTGTGTGTGTGTGTGTTAGAGTGTACAGTATAATGCTTCGTACTGGAGGTTATAAAACATTCATAATTTAATTAGCTTATACAATATGAAAATCAATAGCACGCCAATCATAGATTAGCTAGTTATACATAATAAATCGGGAGTTTAGTGTAAGAAAGGGACTTGATTGCTGATACTATCTTGTTTCTCAGTCTGTCTTGCAGAGGATGCTATTACTACACACAGTATTGACCATTTGCACAACAAAGTTACAAATGGATCTAATGCAACACAACACTCTCAAATCAAATCCCATCTCATTTACTGGATCCTCTGTGGAGAAATTGAACATTCTGCTGCCTCTGATTTTTCATCCATCCTTTGGGTTAAGCGTTGTCTTGGGAACTCAGTGAAAAGCAGGCGGCTGGGGGTGGAGTGGGGTGAGGGAGACTGTTAAGAGGCTCTTGAACTATAGTCTACTGTCAGTGGAGAGTGCTGAATGAGAAAACTGTCCAAGAGGAGAAAAGAGGAGCAGAAGAAGCAACAGATTCATGGCTAGGATGATTTGTTTTGCTTGTCGACACCCCCTCAAGCTACTAGCCTCCTCTATCAATGAAATACACTTGAGCAGAGCCAAGCATAGTTCCATGCCTTGTACAAAGTCATGGGATGGGAGAGTTAAAGCTGCTGCGCCACTAGCAATCTAGCTTTTTTTGCTGTCTGTGTTGTTTACAGTCTCTGTTCCAAAGTTCCCTGTTTCTTCTTGTCTGATTAGACATTTCACAATGTTCTCTTTGGTAAAAAAAAAAAACCCTCTGTGTACAGAGAAACAACGAAGCCATCTCTATTGAGCTGTGATGTTTTTCTCCCTCATTCAGTTTGAAGCTTCACCAACTGGCATACTCTACTGCTTTTTTCATGTTGCCCTGGCATTTAAGCTACAGCAAAAGCAGTCTTTGAAATCTGTGGCTCAAAAAAAAGAAGAAGAAGTTATAGCCACACCCACTGATGTGTGGCGGTCACAGGACACACAGCTATGTTTTGAACCTGTGCAATTTGGTGATTAATGTTGACCCTGTCTGCCTTATACCTTATTTATGTGCCGTTTTATTGAACCATGGGGAATCGCAAAGACTGCAGAAACTCAGACTCTGGATGCAGTAGTGCGTGAACATGATGCAAAGGGAGTCCCATACCTCTTTCCAGGCTGTTCTTTTATGCCCTTTAGCTCTCTGATGATTCACCTGCCAATAATCAAACATACCTCACTTTCATGTCTTGTATGCTCCAATAAAGCTTGATAACAAGTTGTGGATTTAAATAGCACAGGCCAAACTCTGGAACCAGCTCTATCCCTTCATCCACATAGGGCTAGAAATAGCCTAGATCTGGCCAAAACGTCACAGGGAAATTGGGATTAAGTTCAGCTTGATGTCGCCCGTCTCTCCACTGCCCAGATTTCCACAAGCACTTTCCCAGCAGCACTCTTACATCTTTGTGGGTCACATCACAGAATTCCTGTCATCAAGGGCGGCGGGTTTTAACGTCAGGGACTGTGATATCTCCTCCCCAAACCCTTCCCTCTTCCCTTTCCCTTCCACCGATAACAGCTAATCCTTGCCTCACATTAAACTGTGACCAAGATCAATTAAAACCCTGCCTCACCCCGATAGCAATCTCCCTCCGCAGCAGCCAGTGGTGAGAGAAGTTTGTGTGTCTGTCTGTGTGTGTGTACAGTATGTGAGTACACATGTGGATGTGCCTGACTGTGTGTGCGTGTATGTGTGTGTGTGTTAAAGGAAAGAGCTGTAAAAGAGCTCTCCATCCTCTTCAATGGGTTTCAGTCGGTTGCCAAGCCGCAGGGAGAGCCTGCCATTGATTTTCATCGCCTCTTAACAGAGATGAAAGACAATAAAAAACAATAACAGTGATGATCACAACACTGCTGGCCATGTATGCATATAATGATTATCCATATCGTAATTAGTATTCTTTCCTTTGTTGTAATTATTTTTTATTTGGCGCCGGCCTTGTCATTGTTGAATTCTGTAACGAAAATGAATAATGCGTAGTGTGCTCATATGTGTGTTTGTGGGCAATACAATACTGTTGAATGTGGATCTGCGGCCGACATTGTTCTTCTTTCTATTCTTTCTCATTTTTGGATCAGTCCAATGGAGATCTCTCACACAAAGAGGATTCTCCTAGCCTATCGTTTTTATTTAGAAAGTTGAGTGTAAGTGGGCAGTATTTTCTGTTGTGTACGGCGTGCCAGTTTCATGGTGCGGAGTTTGTTTCCAAAACCATTGGCATCATAGTCAGACTGACTGGCAGAAATGGAAGGCTTGGTCCTGGGGTGCCAAATGTGCTTTGGCATGTGAGATGGAGGGTTGGGTAGTGAGAAGTGGGGGGCGCCATGAAGGTAGAGGATAGGGAGGAGATGATAGAGCGCACGGCAGGACAGGGCGGGAATAGAGGCGGAGTGGAGTCTCAAGCGTGCAGAGTGGCTGCCAAGCCGACTGTCATGTTAGCCACTGGGATTGGCTGCTGTGGGCCTCAGGTTGTTTTGGTGTGTACATCAAAAGGACAGACTGCGAACATGAAAACACAACTAATTTTTCCTCCATCTTTCGCCTTCACCTTCTCCTACACTACTTTTTTTCCCTTGCTCTTAGGCTCTCTTTTCGTCTTCTTTCCCACGAGATGCATATCCAAGGTGCTGCAGAATGTTTGAGCTCAGGAGGAGAGATGGCGTGCCTGCAGGGTTGCCACGACAAAGTGCAGGAAAAACCCAGGAGAGGAGAGGAAAGGATAGATGTTGGGAAGAGAGGTGGCCAGCAGTCTTTAAGACGCAAGCCTAACTATTGTGTTATCAGAGATGACAGGGGAAATGTGTCCACCCTAATTTTAAAAGAACAAATGACCCAAGAAAACTAAACACAAGCTTCTCACTGCATCAAAACCACAAGAAAAGTACCATCTGCTGCCATTTTCACCCTCTTTAAATTGTGTCTGTGTTTCGTCTTTTGCACTGCTGTCAGCACTGTTTCAATTACATCCTGCAGCTTATGTCTATAGTCGATTATACACCAGCTTGGTGTTCATGTGCAAGGCTGCGGGTTGACTTGTGTTTGTAGGCTATGCAGGGCTTTCTTCTTTTATTGTTTAGTCCAAAGACAAAGCCGTTCTTGGCCTGCGAGCAGTTTCCACCCCTTCGAGCCGCAGTGCAAGAATTAGGTTGTGAATGATCCAAATTCAGAACAAAGAGATCCAATTCTGATCCCATAATGTTGTTGTTTTTGTTTTCTTCCCTTTTTGTACAACACTTTTTATTTTTAGTTGATGGGCCTTTTTCTTCTCCTAGATTGGCTCTGCTTAGTTGTGACCTAGTTTATTGAAAGGGGGGAGTTTGGCCGAGCCATGGGAATCAGGAGCAGATTAACTTTCTGTTCGTTCTCCCTAGCACAACTCCATATGTCAAAGCCGGTGCTGTAAAAAAAAAAAAAAAAACGGAAGTCACTTAAAGAGTAAAATAACTTGTAGGCGTGAAATGTCCCCTGCCAACTGAACATCTCTAACATGAACCAACTAAAGGCTGAATTATGTGTTTATTGACTGATTTACAGTCTCCCGCTCACGTATTAGATAGAGAACAACAAATGCAACAAGGAAAAGGTTTGGAATGGAAATGGCTTTGCTAGATAACAAATTAGTTATACATCTAATATAACTGCAAAAGAGAAAATTACATGCATGTTGTCTCCACTGTCAACTAACACAACTAGCACTGGAAACGTGTGGGGAAAAACACAATGCTCAAAGCTCAAGAGGGTCAATCGCAATATTTTCAGTCTCCACACACCCCTGTAGCCTTGATGTGTACTGTAATTACATTTCCGAGGAGGTGCACACCACATCACGTACAGCATGTACCTCAACACCTCGATGCAGAAACATCCTTCAGCCTTGAGAGATTGTGTCGGCTGCTTAGTTTAGAAGCGAGTGGCGAGCAGAAGGAAACAGAAATGGGTTTTATTGCTTGATTAGTATTTCCAGCTGGAAGTTTTTCAGGACAGTATCGAACACAACCCGCCAACACACACAACATCACAAGTTGATTATTTCATTATTGGGAAGAATAACATGCATTTGTACCGTGCAGCTCATCTTTTTAAGTGATGGGGCTGAAAACATCTTAGGAACATCTTGAGTCATCTGTCATTTGCCCTATATCTTCATTGTTTATCCGTCCTGGTTGTTTTGGCCCCATTTAGTGTAAACAAATTCATGTTATTATCCGCAGACTTGCTTGTAATTAAGCATATTCAGGAGTGATAACCTCATTGAATCTTAAAGCATTTACAGGGTTATCCAGCTGAAGTCGGCTTACAAAGAAATCAGGGATCAGTAGTAAATGACAAGAGGATAAAGGGATAGGAGATAGGAGAGCACTGGGGAACAGTGCTTTCTTACTTTACTGCAGTCAGAGGGCGGAGGCTGGTGATTATTTTGCTTTTAAAGCGCTACGAAAGATCTTGAGGGTGTTAGTTTGAATTCTTTCTTTCTTCAAACTGCTGTGTGGTTTCTGTACAGAGCTTCAGTAAATGCGATCTCTCACTTATTGTATCACATGCTCACACTCATGACTCAGTAACACTGTAGCGTCTTGATTTGGGGCCTATCCCAAATAAGAGGCGAATCCTTCTAAGCCTCACACATACGCACTGGACCTAGGGGCAGACCAAAACCAGTTGAGATGAGGGAATTACACATCAAATTTCACAGTCAGATATTACAGTTGGTCAAAGTCAAATATTCAAAGTTTTGTTTTGACAACTTGTAAATTACTGTTAACTTGTTAATAGCAATCGGCTATTCCACATTTCTCTGGTTTGCATAGGTCCAGGTCCTAGCTTTTAAATAACAGACATGTCCAGTTATGCATTGCCGGGTCTTTTTGGGTCTGGGCACAAGTATTTGGACCCATGAAGGCCTCTACCAATGATAGTGGGATGTTACATCCAAAACATTAGTTTCCTAGTTATGCAATATGCTAACACATGTACATATTTGCATGGTGACACAGAATGCATAAGTGTTCGCATCATGCGTATAAGACACACAATGATCCCTAACCAAATAGTCACCGCGCGCGGGAACATTTTGAGCAAATGCCATGAATGCAATGTGGAGTGAGCAAACTAATGACTGCAGAAACAAATGGCACACTCACAGTCAGAACACACAGAAGCACAGAAGCACTAATCAAGACCGGTGAGTCCTGCAGGAAGATCACTCATCTATGTCTCTGCCTTTCATTACCTGCCCTGCTTCATGAGCGGGCAGTTGGATAGAGCTGCCTACTCCCTCTGCAGAGCATCTCTGCAGGGCCCACTCATGGTGGTCCCTCCCCCTGTCCCCCCTCCCCAACACTGAAAAACTACCCATGGCTACTTTTAAACTTGTATCGGATGATTAGACTTGGGTTGCATCCCAGAACACCGCTCAGCCCCAGCAGGGATTCAGCAGGGAGCATCGCAGCCAATGCATAATTTCTCAAGATGGGGAGACTCACACTGAGCCAGCGAGTCCCAATCCTGCAACGTCAGACATGTGAAAAGCTTATTGAAGAACTAAATAAGACAGTATTGAGCAGATGTGGAAAAAAAAAACAAGTTTGGACCTTTTCTCTGACACCTTCAGATAGAGTAACCAGTTTAGTAAAATTCCAAGTTAATGCTCATTATTTGGATAAAGAGGAGCTGGATATTTCCTTTTTATCCAAGGGGATTAAGCTCACCTTTATACTCTCGTCTCTTGTTTCACCTGCTTTATACATCCTACCGTCTTCTCTTTCCTCTCCCTCACTCTCCGTAAAGGGATGTTCAAGAATACACTCTCTTCTCAAACTTATCCACATCTTAATTAAAGGTTTAACGGCTTTCCTAAGTTTCATTTTGTATTCCTCTTATCTAAATGGTATAATGGAAGGCAATTTTCTAAAACTGAAGAGAAAAACTGCATTTTTGGAACAACAACAACAGCAACAGCATAATGTTATGAAGATATTTGTGGGCCTCTCTATCTGCCAAATGAGGAGATTGCAGTCTCTTTCATCCAGTTCTAATCAACGCTGAACATGTGGGAAACTAATGGTGTTTTTCTGTTTGCAAAACAGCGCTCGCTTCACCTCTGAGTGGGACAGTATACCGGATTGAACAGATTATAGACTGTGCTGTACATAACAACGGGTCAAACGTACAAAATGTGCATCTTTTATTTTTAATGGCTTATGAATATTTAACTGCGAGGGTCACTCCGCAAAATATTTCGACAGTGGAAATCAATAAATAGTTATTTTTTTTAAATGGAAACCTGGGTAAAGCATTTAGTCTCACCAAAAATATATACAGTATGAATTACCCTGAGTTTAATCTATTGAGCACTCTGCCAGGGAGAAAAAGCAGCCGTTCCTGACAGCATTGAGTGTGTGAGAGAGTTTTTTATGCACGTGTGCATGGTTGCATATTCTTGATTTTCTGTTGCAGGCCTTTTATTGTGCCTTTTGAACTGTTGACTGTGCTTTTTTGGGTGTCTGTGTGTACAGTGTATGACTTAATTCAAGCAGGAGTTATGTATACAGTATGTGTTTCTGCAACTATAAAGGCATCTTTCATTCTGTCATGCTCATAAATTTAATTTCTAAGTCAAGAAACAGGAATTAAAAAGCAGACTTCCACTGTGGCAGGATGTGCGCCAGCATACTTTCAGCCAATGTTTTCAAGCTTTTTTCTTTATCCAACAGTAAAACGTTTTAACTGGGGGGGATTTTGCAGACCTATCTGCCAAGGGTTTCAGGGAGAGCAATGGTGTTACCATGGTGCTTGCACCCCTCTCGGTATTGTAAACAGGAGCCAGTGATTCCCCATTGGGATGATTTTGCATGCAGGTTGGAGAGAGAAAGCTGCTGGCCCCCCAAATGCATTCCATCACTATCGCCCTAAGGGTCCACTGCTGGAGCCTTATTTCAACACATAGAGGGAAGGAGGGACAGAGAGGTTTGAGGGCATAGAAAGGAATGGGGATAGAAAGGGAGAAAGAAGGTTTTCACAAGAATGTGTTGAGGTGGATGAGAGGGAGGAATGTATTAAAGAGATACAGAAGAAAACAGATGCAGAGAATGGTGAGGATGGGAAATAGGTGTGTATGGTGTGACCTGAGTGTATAGAACCTGGAAGAATTGGGGAAAAAGGTATAGTGGGGTTACATGCTTTGAAGGTATAGCTGTCTGAATTTACATACCAGTAACATTTTACCCAGGATAATCACTCCAGTGTAGCCGGGGGGGGGGGGGGAACTCTTTTGCATCAGACTTCAAAAATCAGCCCAAGACAACTATAAGCAGCACAATCCTAACATCAGTGGTTTCTCCAGGAAAATGTTATCAGAAGCTTCCTCTGTGGTCTTAGTGAGGCCCCATACAGAGCTCTGGTTAGTGATAGGGGCCATACTTATGAGCAGTCCCGATTCAGTGTTAGTCTAAAGCAAGCTGGTATAGCTTAGAAGCTGGTGTCTTATCTCAGGCTTGATATTTTTTATTTACTTTTTGGTGTCCAATCCTTTTATCTGTGATCTAACCTGCAATGACGAGATAAAGCTGTGCTGACTTTTCCATAAATGCACTTATCAGAGCTGTACAAGCTCTCCAATTCCAATGAGATGGGCAGGATGATCACTTAGCATTCAGTATGCATGCCTTCACCTGCGCTGCCCACAGACACACAAACAAGCACACACACGTATAGTACATGCGCTCATACACAAAGCACAGAGGCGCACAAACGCACTTTTCCACTTGGGTTGCTGTGTCTACAGGCTATTCACGGTAATAGCTTGGGCTTTCAGCCCTAAGTGTGTTTCTTTTCTGTTCCAATCATACAATAGTGCCTGCTGAGCTGGCAAGTAAGAATATCAAACAGCAAATGAAATGTCCCGGTTCCTTTTGCACCAACACCAACTTATAACAGGAATTTTTCATAATTTGGTGTGGTAATATTACCTCATTAGAGTACTCAGACAGCTATTCAATAGGCGTCGTCATTCTCCCTGCCAAGACTGGATCTGTGTTTGTATCAAAACAGCTCGCCCCCTGCACACACTGATATCCGTACACACACACACTCATAATGTCTTGCTGTACACACATTACACTGACATGTAATGAGGGTCATCATGTGTGACATGGAGGAGACAGTCACTGGGGACATATTGGGTACAGTGATTTGTCTCATGTACAATCAAATATGTAAAGTGAATGCATATTATCCAAACTAAAATATTTAGAATCTTTCTGTCTCACACAATCTTTCCATCTATGTCTATCTTCTTGCCTGTCTCACCCCATCTCTTTCACCCAGCCTTCTACTCCTACAGGGATCAAAAGGTATCAGAAACGGAGCGAGATGGGTGATGGGAACTCACTAAGAATTATCAGCACAATTGCGATTTCTACACAAATATTCCAAACAGGTCTTAGGAAGTCGAAGTCACTCCGATGTGGTGTATTCATTACTCTACCGGCTCTCCAGCCTTATGCTCACCTGCAGCCGACAGCTGCTAGCTCTTTTGGTGGGTTGAGCCCGGTGTCCTGGTGGAGTCAGGGTTATTTACACCTGGCTGTTACTTTTTTGTGGGATAAAAACATGACAGGTTGGTGGGACATGGCAGATCTTCAGCATCTAGCGGGAGTTCAACACACGTGGTGAGGAAGGGCTAGCTGGTTATTTATTATTTTTTTTCTGGCTAGGAAATGCATTTTAAAAAGAGGAGAAATGGCCGCTTGACAACGAGTCTCAGTGAATCATGGAGTAGCTGCATCTTTCTTTAAGTGTTGAGCTAAAAAGAAGAGGATTTGGTGGCATGTTGGGGAAAAAGCTTGCCCTAATTGACAGTAGGTGATGCAGATGCAGAGAATGGGGATTAAGTGGCATCATGTTTTCATGTGTATGTTTTGCTGAGTCTGTTCCACAGTCAGGCTGGTTCTTCACCTTTGATTGCAGTAAATTAGGGGGGTGTAATATGAATGAATTCCAATATCACGGTATGTAATTGTATAATCAATTTTACGGAAAATCAATGGAGAATTAATTAAGAGATCAAAAACAAACAAAAAAACAGGAATAACTGTTCCAGCAAAGTCATTGATGTCGACAAATCACAGTACCTTATCACATGGAGGAAATACATGTTATAAAAATCCACTATTTACAATAAACAACCTGATCATTAATTGCCCAAAGTAGCCAAAACACCCACCGATGTTAAAAGGATAGTTACCACAGTATATAAACAATATATATATCGTCATATTGTTACCCGTCTGTATTAGTAATGTCTTTTTTTTTTTTTTTTTTTTCAGGGCAAGCAAGTAGGGATTTGTTAAAGAAGTCCACCCCAATCTGTTCCTGTGATATAACTATAAATATATATGTATGTGTGTCTCAACAGGTCTTAATCCACATTACACGGATTTAACATGAGATACACAGGGATTTGAGAAGATCAGCGTCTGCTCAGAGACAGAGAAAGAAAAAAGAAAAATCTCTTTCCTCTCTTTTTGTCATCCCTATATCAAATGGGGCCGTGTGTGGAGGGGTGCTGCAGACATTTTTTTTAATTCTTATAATCTTTTTCTCGCATGTTCATGTCAAATACATTGTGATTACAAGTCCCACATCTTTCTGCTCTCATAAGCCCCAAATCCTTTATCACTGTTGTTGTCATGTATGCTTAGCGCAGTGATGTTTCCTGTCCAGCCCCGCAGCCCACATTATGTTTCCCGTTGTAATCATCTTATTTACAGGTTATGGTCCCATAAAAACTGCCTCTGATAATCTCAGTCGCAAGAATTCATCGTGATGAGGCATGACATTCATGATGGAATCAGGAATCACCTCCTGACTAACCAGTCTATGGCACGGCTCCACCGGCTGCCTCTGCGTCTGGTGGAGCGTGGTGCATTGTGTCGTCTCTGACTTCCCCCGGCCTTCATCGCGCCCAGCCCTACAGCACGCAGCACAGCTTCCGTTCGCCTCATGCTGAGAACCAAATCTGGCACAAGGCTGCTTAACAAGAGATTTCTGCGCTGCATCGCTTTACATTGAGAAAGACAATTAGTCTTGAATCTGAGCATATAGAGATCCAGTAAGACTTTCCCCTTTTATCTTCTCCAAATCCAAACTGATGAGCCAATCCTCAAGTACAATGGTTGCACAGCTTTCTGAAAAGACATTGTTTCCAAGCAGCAAACTTCTTAGAGTTTCATTTTGCTAAGATTTTAAGTTTTCAGTATGTAATGAAATGAGAGAGGGGAAGAAAGAAAAATGAATGGTACTATAATGAATCCTTCCCGCAAATCCAGTGGTGATTAATATCTGACAGAGAATAATATTTGATAAGGTACATGCTTCACGCCTATGAAGAGTGATAATTTTTGCTTCCCCAACATATGAAACATCACGGTCTCTCCACAACCGAAGTACAAAATCTACAGTAGGTCACAAAATCAAATAGGAAGATTTGTTTGAGGGAGGAATTGTGTTCAGCAACCATGGCTGCCTGTGTCTTGGCCTCTGTCAACCTTATTGCTTTGGACCCATTTCCCAGCTCCCTGCTCCAATATGATAAGATTTACTGGCATGTCCAAATGGGTAATCTTGTTTATTCACTGTAGCTGTTTGGATCCCAACATCACCAGGAGAATTAAAGCCTTTAAATCTCAGCAGGAGGTCAAGCGGAAAAAAAAGGAAATGTAGTTTTCTATCTCTATTCTGCCTTCGTGTTGATGTTCATTATTGTTGTAACAGCTGATATTATTTTCACTGCAGCTTATTCTTATATTTACTTTTTTTCTTGCTTGACCTCTTCAACCCTGCTTCCCCCTGTGTGTGTGTGTCTGTGTGTGTGTCTGTGTGTGTGTGTGTGTGTGTATGTGTGTGTGTGTGTGTGTGTGTGTGTGTGTGTGTGTCTGTGTGTGTGTCTGTGTGTGTGTGTGTGTGTGAGAGAGAGAGAGAGACAGAGAAAGACTCAAGAGTACTATATACTTGATGTTGCTGCTGTTTCTAAATGGTGCTGGTTCGACAGCCACGTATCAGATGCAACTCTGACTTTTGGAATCCATACCATTGATCCAACATCTAAAAGGCGAATTTCTAAATTGCCACTAAATTATTCAATTGATCAGCTGTATTTGGGCCAAACTGGGCAATAGAGCTGACAGCCTGCAGGTTAAGCAGGGAGGTGCGGTCTGTCACATGAGCATGCTCTCTCTCGGCAAGAGATCTTCAATTATAAGAGGCTTGTAGGGCTTTTGCATCCCCCCCATCAATCCCTTTCCTCCACTTAGATAAGCCCAGGCCTTTACCACTTGGTCACCGAGAGCTGATCTCATGCTATTTCACCACAAATCCTCTTTGCAGGTCTTTCTTTTAGAGATATTTGACATTACAATTTTTTACTTTATAAACACTGTCCTGCTCTCACCCCGAGACCTTAGAAGTTAAAGATCAACCCACATCTCATCGCTGGCCGGAGTGTCGTGAAATAGGTTAAGCTTAATCTGTGATACAATTTCACCATCCTTCCATGAGAGCAGCAGGAAAACAATCCAAACTGAGCAGATGAAATCTTGGGATCCAGATAGCAGCAATATGTAGCGACCACAAACGCTGGCACAACATAGTCCTGACATGGCAATGTGCACGTCACGCTGCAAACCGAGTGCGCTTCCGTCCTCTGGGGGCCGACAATCTCTCCATCAGTGAAGCGGTTGACTCACCAAATCAATTCAGTCGCAAGGAAGAAACAAACCGCATGGACAAGACATCTTAGGTGACAGAGAGCTTTTATTTTCTCTCTTTCTCACTTTCACTTCCTAATAGATAAGACATCAAGATACCCACAGGGAATTGTTTGTGTGGGTGAATGGGTTGAGTTGGAGGGGTGGGAGGGGGATGCAGGTTGTATGTGATTGCATCAGCCATAGTGCTGAATGTGGATTCCTGGATTTCACTCACGTATAGTGAGGCCATTGAAAAGAAACAGGTGGCGGAGTACAGCGGGGGTGAGTGAGGGGGGCTATTGTAATTAATGCTGCAGATGCTGCTTTCTGCAGCGCATCTGGGCAGTGCTCTCATATACAGAAATCTCCTCCAAATTCTCTGCAAATCCCTGCAGGCCTTCGGAATACTTTTAAATCTCTCTGCAACTTCTTCTATTTCCCTTTGTTTCTTGACCATCACCTCCTCTTAACTCCTGGAACTTTTGTTCCTGCTGCATCTGATACAGCATTATTTCCCCTTCTCTCCTCTCATTAGCTTTCTTTGTGTTTTTTGCTGCATCCCTCAAAAAGTCCTTAAATTCTTCAGACCCCTCCGCTTCCTCTTCCTCCCAACTCGTAACCCCTCCCACACCCACACAACTTTGCAAAGTCCAGCAGACCAATGGCATGTGTTTGTGCAGTCACAGCAGTAGGAAACCTAGTCCCCTCCTGATTACAGTGTGCTCAGGATTAGAGGGAATATGCTCGAACATATTCACTCTGGTATTATGCTCCTGATATCCCCTGATGCTGCTTCACAGGAACACCACAGCCAGGCCAGAACACTGCCTTACCGCAAACGGCGTGCAGATCACCAGGTGGAATATGGTATCAAAACTGGCCAAATGGGACAACAGGGGGTTCAGTTCTATGACAAGAAGGGAATACAAAAAGTTTGCATGGATTAAAGAGAAAGTGTTGGAACCTTTTAAATAAAACATGTGGCAATTTAGAGGGCCAGAGACATAAGGGAAGTGATATACTGTATGCAATATCATCTGCTCTATTCCACTCCACTGTCATTTTGTAAAATTGCAACATGCGATACTTTCAGGAGAAAAGTAGACATATTTTTTGATTTGCATTCATTCACACATCAAGGGCACATTAAAATAAGGGCAAAGAATTCAACAATCTTCTGAATTTTCTCCCCTCTTATCTCCCTCAGCTCGGCAAGCGCTGTGCCATCGGAGGGCTGGGGAAAAAAAGGCATCTTTGCATAAAATAGCAAGCGAGCAAAATCTAAAACAGTTGGTGAGGAACTCTAAATAATCATGGTGCTTTTGGAGATGAATGCATTAGCATAACTTAGTCCCAGCGAAGTAATCACTCGTCTCAGGGTGAGAAGATCCCCTCCAGGCTCATCTTGCTCCTGCTGCTTCTATCCCCCTGAGTTCAGCCTCACAGAATGACTGACCCCCTGAGACTGAGGGGCAGATAGGACACGTGGCAGAGAGGAACAAGTTCGAGACCCCCATTGGTTTTTGGCAAAGTGCCTTCGGCAAGTGATAAGATCCTACGCAAAGAAAGCTACAAAGCATCGTTTGGTCTGTCTTTATCCCCATATCACTGTGGGAGTGACCACATGTACAGAGACAGAGTGTACAAATGAAGCAATGACCAAGTCAGCATGTGTTCATCGGAGGGAGTCTACAAAAAAAGTAGCATCCAGATAAAAGTGGAAGAAATACTTTATATCTAAATCAAAAGCCTAGTTCAATTTATGGTTTGTGCCATTTTGGATATATCTGTGTGGTGGCATAACATTTTTACACTGGGGTTTAATGTAAATGGTTTTGATGTTTAGAAAAATTCTACATTTGTAAAAGCAAAGTTTATGAATAAAAAATGATACCCTGCCCTGTAACCTATTTGGGAACAAATACAATGTTGTGTTTCTCCATTTGTAGGACAGCATTTTTGGACATACTATGGTAGCATGCTAATTGTGATGTACTATCTAATGACATGGTGTGAGGATCAGAATAAAGCATGCTCAGTGAATACTGTCTTGTATTATTAATTGGAAACCAGGTGGAATTAGACTGTAAGAAGACAAACTTCAAAGACAATACTGGGTGTAATAATAGCTACTACTTAATAGTAATGAAATGTGATGCTATCTGTTCAGATACTTGAGTTGCTAAAGAAATATTGTATTAACATCCATCAAAAATGAACATAATGGAAGCTAACATAACAAAAGTTGCAACCCTGTAATGAAGATATAGTCCACATACAGGCTTTTTACAGGTGAGACTTTTCTATTATGTGTGAATGGATACAGTAAATTGCCCTAGCAATGTGACTACATCATTCATTTAAGTTTGATAAATTGTGGTGAACAAGACAGCAAACCTTTGATGCCATGCCATTTTTTATGTAGTTAGAGAAAAGTTCACTCAGGCGGATGGAGGGCTAACTGCTGAGAAACCAGAGCAAAAACGTATTGCTAAATGCAAGGCCACTGTTTAAATAATGTACTGCTTTCAAAGGGTAGAGAATAAGGCCTCAACATAATATATCAAAGATCATGGTTGAGTGTCTTCTTTCATTTTTCTAGGGGTCAAAAATCATTAAAAGCAACTTTGGATAACAGATAGATAAAGGGGACTTCCATTTGAAAATGCTGTCTAATTTTCTTAATGTAACCATTGGCACTTTATTACGAGTCAAAGTGTCTTTGTGAATACAATGACACAGTTGCTTGTGATAACCCACCGACCTTGTTATTTTAAAAGTTGTATCCTGCATGGAGATGAACAGTTGGTAGAAAGACTTTCGAGTTGTCTGTATTATCGCAGCTGGGACATTGTTTATTTCTTAAGAAATGTTGCTGTTGAGCTTTTAAAATGTCCCTTTGCTTTGAGCACCAAAGACCAAATGCCACTGAGTGCACTGTACTGGGGTGATCTACGGGAAATATGGATGGATATTACTCTGAGAAAAGGAAAAGTTTTGTTGTCATGTTGGGAGAACTGTCTTTTTATACCTCTGTGTTCATATGGGTAATGCTAACAAAGAGTTTCCCCATTGAAGTTGCCTTCATTTTAGACTGAAGAATCAGAATGAGGCTAAAAGTGAACATTTCCACTAGAGCTCCAGTCGTAGAGAAAACAAAGCTCATTCACAACTGACAGAGAGCCTTGTGTATTTCAGTGTTGGAGAGAAAAGTGAGCATTAGCATATTCTTACTAAAGTTAAGTGCCAAAGTGGCACATATGGATGTATCTTATGAAATGCTGCCGTTTTCTATCAGCATTGTAGCTAATGTTGCGTGGCTTGCATTGTGGCATATTGTGATGCATTCCTTCATATTTCTCTGCCTCTTGTGGGTTATATACTAACTGATCCATTAGGGAAAAAACACTACGTGTTTACTGTAAATGTGACAGTACGTTGTACTCAAGCTTATCTTTTATACCCACATCACACCAGTGATTTCCTCCTTACCTCTATTCCCTTGCTTGTATTTGCTGATATGGCTGCCTGTTGTCTCCTTTAATCAGAGACAGGCAGTATTTGAACAGCTTTTGATAAAATAGAAAAGTGTTATGAACTTGCTGTGTGTTCTCAGGCGTCACAGGCTTTTTCAGAATGGAGATCCTCTATGTTGATACATCCAAAACCTTTACACCACACATGCACACAACGACATGGCTCTCAAGCATGCACACACATACCAAAAGATAAACAAAATAAAGGAATCTGATAAATAGCAATTGTCCTGAATACATTTTTCCTGCTGTGAAACAAAAGCTGTGTTCACGAGAATCTTTGGCAAAGTTTCCCAATTTTGATTACAGAACTTTTGGCAGCGTTGGTAGTTGACCTCCGAGTAGAATGGCCATAGTTTTGTGTGTGTTTGTGTGTCTGTTAGCTTGTGTTCCTTTGCATGAGTTTGTCAGTGACAATGAGGATGGAAATATGTCTTAGTTTGCTGACTTGCTGGCAAGATCTAAATGAAAGCAAATGAAAAAGCAGCCCAGGAATAGAAGTTGGGGATGAATGGACACTGAGAAGAAGATAAAAAGTTTATATAAAGGCAGTGGCAGCCAATTCTCTACGTGTGTGTCAATCCTATGATGTTACAGGTGTTATCATTTAATCCATCCACTCTCTGCAATCGCTGGTTGCTAACGCGTCCCCCTCTCTCTTCTCGCTGTATGTGTGTGTATGTCTGTGTGTTTCTCTCCTCTATCGTCTCTGTTTCCTCCAGCCTGAGTAAATGTCAGAGCAAGCTGCTGCTCTTCCCAGACCACGCCGTGGGAGACAGACCAACCTCATCGCCGTGGCAACCCTCTGTTCTGGCTCAAAGAAAGAGGCAAGGGCGGAGAAGAAAGGAACTTTTATGCCTCTGAACCCCCACTAGTTTCCTCATCCCCCCTCGTCCTTGTGCATTGTAGCCCAGCCCTGAACCATGTGGCCAAGCTCCCAGGCTTTACTGTGACTAGAGAGCAGGAAGAGAGGAGGACTGCAATTACTAAGTAGGTGACGAGGGATTTCTAAAAGTCAGCTAGAAAATGAAAATGACGTTGTAGTAATATTGGCAGGGAGTCTGTGGGACATTGTTCTTTGATAGATACTTTATAAATTAATTGTATTAAAGCAGAGAAAAAAACTCTTCTATTCTAAAATAAGAAATCCTGCCAAAGACATTCCTCAAATAATTCCTCAAATAAGGTGAAGAAAGCTCCAGCAAGGCAAGGAAATGGCCATGTTAGATTTCCCAGAATACTTCCATGGCTGGTAGCCATTGTATTTGGTTTCAATTTACACCAGCAGGCTGCATGATACCTTTCTTTCCTGATAATGGCTTTCTTCTCCAAGCTAACGTGTCACCTCTAACAAGAAGTGTACCTTAAGGGATTTCAGTGGCCATTGAGAGTAGTTGTAGGAGCCTGGCCAAAGACTGTCACTCATATCCAGAGTAAAGACAATTTTCTTTGTGACAGCACAATTGGTTGTGGCATTAAGTTGAGTTGCTGAAATGACAGCATTTAGCTATTACCCCCTAAGGGAGAGGTAGAAGACTGTTGGAGAGACAAAAATTGAGAGAGAGGGAGAGGGATGGAAGTGTGGCGGTGGGGGTCAGAAGTGAGGAACCATCTGGTTGTAGGTGAGGGAACATATTTTACACTGGCAGAAGCCCAATATTGTGTCTTCAGTGCGTCCAGGTTTCTTCCTGTAAATGTGCCCATTTCCCACCGTAAATCTGTCCATTCTGCTCCTGAAACTTCTTTCTAAATCTGTTTGCACCTGATATTTACTATTTCTTCTTTCATTGTGGAATCGACAGAGAAACACATATGCAGACTATAACTTTTAACTTGTTTGTGATCTCCCTCTAGTCTGCTGTAATAACTCCTTGTGAGAGCCACTTCATTTTCACCTACGCCAACTTCATTGCAGGCTGCTATACAGTACAATAAGACTGTATCTAAGGAGAGGAAAGCCTACAATCATTCTCCTTCATCGTTGCTATGCTCACAGCTCAACCTCACATTCTGTCAATGCGTGTTATGTGAAAAATGTCATGAATGCAACACTTCTAAATTCTGAACACAAATGCACAGGTGTGAATGGAGGCCGTATTAGCATGCACATGTGAATATTCGGTTTTGTGCAGAAAAGGTTGTTTTGTCAATAATAATCAGTGATTGCACATTCCCTTATTATAACTAATATGCTATGTGCATGGAGGAGAGAAGTAGCAGGCTTGTGGTGAGAGCTGTGTCAGGTGTGTCTGACAGAATTTCCACTGGAGATGCCCTGTTTTGGGTGACCTTGATCACATGACTTTTTTTTAAAGGTGTGTGTACATGCATACATTTTTTTGTGAGCATGTGTGTCAGCATGGACTGTGTGTGTGCATAATAGTGTTTTCTGCTCGGCTGGCTGTGCCGGTGTGCGCCCGTGTTCAGGCTGCACACGACCCCGGCTCCGCTGGGAGGTCCGTGTCTTTCATGTCCCCTGTTCTGTACTCCCTCAAATCTGGGTCAAAGGATAAAAGAATAACCTCTATCCTCTGTGATTCTCACACACACCGACACACACAAACACACACTGGCCTCTCTGAAAAATGACTTCCTGGAGATTTGAGTGGTAACAAGGTGGCATTGTGGAGGACACTGAAGCAGACAACTTTTAAAATTCACCTTATGTAGCAGCAGACACACTGTGCTAAATCTAGACCCTGTCACCTCTCTCTATTAACAACAGTTATTCACTGCACCGGTTACTCATCCAGTCCTTCCCTATCTAACGTCTCCCTCTGTCTCCCTCTGTTTGTTTCAGTACATCTCACAGTTGACCTTGCATAGACAAGATGAGAATGCTGGATTTGCAAGTTGGCAGCAAGTCGATTAGGAATGCGTTGTGGCTCAGTGTCTCCTGGCATCGCAGTGTCTGTCTCTCCATTTTCTGCTCTTCCTCTTGAAGACTTTCCGTCTCTCCCTCACTAAGCCTCTCCAACAATGCTGATGCTCTGGACCAGCTTCAACCCTCTGAGGAGGAAGAAGCCATGCAGGGGCATTTGTGCGCGTCAGAGTGTGCAAAGGCATTCATGGGTATGTGTGTGTGTGTGGCAGATAGGGAAGATAGACCTTGCCAAAGAACAGAGCAACCATTTTCCATCCCCTGCGTTTCTGAGCAGCAGCTGTCTTTGAGGTCTTTTCTTTCTCTAGTAACATTTTTTAAAATAAAGACTGAGGGGAAGCAGGGAATTGTTCCTGCGTTAGGACACCCTGCCTCCCTCATAACTTCAGCCCTGTGGGCCTTAGGCTTGAAGCAGGGCAGTGTGTGTGGAGGATGGTAAGACCTACTGCCTGTCATAGATAAAAGCTGCAGACCTCCTACTAGCAGTGGGATACAACCATCTGGGAGGACCACTTGCAGTGCCTTATATCCATGAACCCCCTGCTGTGCACTCTTGTATTCACACATAGACAGCATGCTTAGAAATCCATGCTAGGCAAGGGTGGACACTGTCAGATTGATGGAGAAGTCCCCTTGGCACACTTTTTGTCTCCAACAACTTTTAAAAACATTGTTCAACACAGACCCTCCCCATCACTCCCGACAGTCTGGGCATTCTTTCTTTACCACCTCCTTGTCTCCATCCTGCACAGCCAGAGCAGCACATTGTTCCCATAACCATTCCCTGTTAATGGAAAAGGGGTGTAACTTATGTGTCATTGTGTGAGCAGTCATAAGTGCCTGACAGGGGGTCTATAATGACAGAAAAATGTTTTTCTCTTTCAGCCAGGACTTTACAGTGAAGGCAACTGTATACTTCACTGGTTGAGATGCTACGGGTATAGATGCATTAGTGTGAGCATCCAAAATACATCATTGCAGCTTGTGAACACACCGTGGTATGCAGTAGGGCTGCAGCTAACAATTATTTTCATCATCAATTAATCATTCGGTCTATAAAATGCCAGAAAATAGTGAAACAATAGTGAAAAAGTCCAATGTGATGTTTTCAAATGTCTTGTTTTATCAGTCCAAAACTCAAAGATATTCAGTTAAATGTGATTATAAAACAGAGACAAGCAGGACATTTTTGCATTAAAAATTACTTTTACGATTAATCGATTATCAAATTAGTTGCGGATTATTTTTCTGTTTTCTGTTAATCGTCTAATCGATTAGTCGACTAATCGTTGCTGCTCTTAGTCTGCAGTAGTTCCAGCTGTGTGGTCTGTGTTTGTTTTCTTTTTGTTATATAATGACCCAAACTATGCAGTTATGTTAATTTCAAGATAAAGACTCCCTGTAGTGAGCACAAGCTTGATTATTTAAATGGCACCAAACTATCAACAAAGAATTGTCTCTACGCAATCCTAAAGAGACTATTTCATCTTTCAACAAGAACACATCTCTTGCATCTCTACAGTATTGCCCAAAACCCCCCATTAGTTGAACATATGAATATTAAATTCACAGTTTTCAATTATTAAATAGCTGCATGAGAGACTTGACATTGATAGGCTTTCTCTCACATGCTGTCCTGTGTTTTAAGCAGAAAGATGTGCTTAATTATGTAGGTATTATGTACATAGTATTACAGTGACTGTAAAATAATATGCCTCTGGTATAGTAATACTTCATATGTGGCAGTTAAATGAGAACTTGCTCGAAGCACATAGTAATGTATAACATATCTTTAGTTTAATATTTTTTTAGTAATGGTTTAACATGTCGAGAAAGAAATACATGAGTCTATCTGGTGCGAGGTTCACGGAGACCTTGAGTGAGAATAGTGGTTGGAGGCTCTACCAATTTGGTTTCTTCTCTCCAATGACTCAGGTGCTGATCTTCTTCTATCTTTACCAGCAGAACCATAAGAAGTGAGAACACAGAGCTATCCTGGGAAATTACCCTGTCGACAGACGGCACATTGAGACTTCGTTAGCACAACCACCCAACCTAGTGCCTCTCCAGCCTGATCGAACAGAGCAGCCCTCCATGACAGGGTAAACAAAGCAGAATCAGAGGCATGATGTTTTTTTCATGTGATTCAAATGCTGCAAATCCCTGAATACCCATGTGTGTGTCCATGTATTTACACATAAGAGCGTGTGCAGGTGGAAATGTCTAAGTGTGTTTATTTTTGTTTTAATTATGTATGTATGTTTATTGTGTCTGTATGTGTGTGTCTTAATGAGGGTATTTTATACGTAAATGTCACTGTATGTATACAAGGTGTCCATATCAATACATACCATATAATATATTTCTGTGGGAAAATGTGTATTAATTCAAATATTTGTGTGTCTTTCTATGTGTGTGTGCCTTTCTGTCTCTCTGCTTGTGTGTGTGCGTTTCTTTGTGCGCTTCAGGCAGCAAAGAATGTCTGTGTTGAGGAGAAAGAAGAGGCATATGCGAGGTGTAAGTCAGTGACTGCAAGTAAACAACCTGCAGTAGCTACAGCAAGTGCCAGTCTTCCTGCCTCTCTTCCACTGCTTCCGTGCCTTCCTCCTTTACTTTTCATTCCTGCGCTTAAACAAATGCACACAGCGATTGTGCTGCCAAGTTACTGAAGGAGTTGTTCAGCAAACTTCCAGGCTTTGCATCTCTGTACAGCTTTTTGTGCCCAAATTGATAATTGAATCGACTATCGCCATGTAATCAATTAGGCTGTTCATCCCCGGCTCCGAATCAAACAGTTAATTGGCTTGTGCCACAGAGAGGCTGAGACGGAGAGCAGACCGGTGCAGGAGGGACTGTTGGATTACTACAGATGGGCTTCTCAGACCTATTTGCATTGTGTCTGACTTTAAGTCCTTGATTGCCTTTCTGGTTCAGAAATTGCTTGGGTGAGAGCAGCACACAGGTTGGGAAATGACCTCGGTCACAAATCCTGCCTGTTTTAGTGAAGAGGGCAGGAATACATATAGAGCACACACAGTGGGTTATCTCTGCTTTGATCCGAATCTTTCACACAGATGCATGCAGGTTTCTCTTCCATTACACACCCTTTGTTACTTTTCACGCAATGTCCGGAAAAATTCTTTGCCACCTGCAGTCAGCACTGCTTTGTCTGAGCACATAGAGAGCAAATCATTTCAAGTCAAAACAACCCTGCAGTATTGATCCACCCCACACCTTATTCCATTTTGTCCTCTAAAACATGCCTTTGCAGTCGGTTGAATTCTATTCAAAGCTATCCAGCGAGACCTGTGTCAATAGGGAAGCTTGACTTCATTCCATAGATCTGGAAGCCCCCTGGGGGTTAAGCATAGGCTGCTAGACCATGACAGGCAGGGGGCTAATAGGCCGGATAGGACTGGATAAAAGAAGAGGTGGGGGGGGGGGGTGCAAAAAAAGTTTTAAGACCAGGACACCGCCATCTGCTTTTGTGGTGATGAGCATCAAAGCCTGAAGGAACCCTGTTGGGTCTCTCTTTCATATGGTCGTCCTACATATGGGCTTCATATTTCACCAGGACAGACAGTCAGCCAGGCCCATTGGGCCACAGCCGAGGCCGCTATTCTGTCTCCCTGCATGGTTTCCAGCCTTTGAGAAGAGCAGCAAGATTACTTTTATTTCTCCTGAGAAATGGGGCTAATAAATGACCAGGCTTGACCCAGAGGATTTGGGCCTGGACCCCCACCTCACTAAATGAAGGTATGGAAGAAGAGAGGCTCTGTGGGAATGTTACTGTTGAGAAAGATGTTAGAGAAATGGGTCAGTGCATGGCTGCAAAGACATGCTCCCAGGGTGATTAATTATTGAAGTGACTAATACTACATTTGCCTGGCGGCACTGGTAGCTTCTGTCCACATTGGTGACACCATAACAATAATCGGCGCTGCTGTATCTTTTATCTATTTACCCCTCTTCCCTTCCCCGTCTCCCGACTTCCCCTTAATTCCCACTGTTTCTTTTATTTTGCCCTAACAGACTTCTGTTTTCCTCTTCTATCTCTCCCAATTGATGAACACAGACCGTATTATCCAATTAGGCCTTTTCACTCATTCTCCCTATCTCTGTCCCTTCCTTCTTCTTTCAGCCCCTTCTCTTGTTTCCCCTCTGTCAGTGGCATAGCCTCCATCTATAAGTGTGCTCCTTAGTGAGCAATGTGAAGGCCAGACACATTCAATATCATTGTTGATGGAAACCAGCCGCTCTTGTCTAACTCTGCTTCTCCTTCGCCTTTTGCTAGACTTTGCCTGCCTCAAGGTAGCATATGGCATTCTCTCAGACTGCTGGACTCGTTGGCCTCCCACACAACACTGTGCATCTCCCTCCCTCACAGCTCCTTTATGGGCTCTCCAACTGTTATTTTCTCCCGTACCCATCTCCCCTGATACTGTGCAGAGCCCCATCCCTGCACATTTTATTTCACACAGCCACACTTCAGTGACGTTCACTGCAGAGATGGCTCAGGTCTGGCAGTTGGTGAGAGGAGGGCGGTCGAGTCTGGAAGGCACAGTCATTAGTTAAATATTAGCCAGACTGTGCTCTACTCCCCCAACATCGAGGGGAGGGGAGCAAGAGTCATACCCTTCCAAAAACAATGGGCCATTAGGGGATGACTTTGTGCCCTCGGATTTATGTGCACACACACAATCCTTTCCTTGCAAACACATACAGATGGCGATCTCTTTGTTATAGCTTGTACATAAGGTGCAGTACATCATACCTCTTGAGAGATATGTTAACCTTACCAAGGTACAAGCAGAAGGTGTAACAACAATGAAGGTGGGGTCACACACAAAAATACACAATGCCCACAATTACAGTTGTACAAAGGAAAACACATGGCAGACACAGTGAATATGTGTTCATAGGAAATTCATAGGTGAGAAAAAAAGTTAGGTCGAACAGCAAAGTTGAACATTGTGGTTACATACAGTGGAAGCACATATTTACGTACATTTAAAAAAAGAATTATGGCCAGGGGGAAGTGAACAGTCAAGTAGCTGATGATTACATGGAGGTCTGAGTTGACCATAAGGAACAACATCGCTCTTCAGTTTGTCCTTCTCTCTTTGCTTCCCTCCTCTCTATTGTCTTCCACATGTGAAAACAGGAAATAAAAAAGCTTGGAAGAAATAATTATGTCATGCACAATATAACATGACGATACAAATGATAAAATGTACACAGAAATTATAAACAAAAGTTATAGAACTTTATAATATACATTATTATATAGAAATGTAACTGTACTGAACCCTTTATGGAACAGGTGTGTCAGCATTAAGTTACTGACCCCAGTTCCAATTGGATTTCCATCTGAGCTGCTTTTTTATTTATGTACTGTAACTTCCATATAATGTCCATCATGTGGTACTCCACTCTTCAGGTAACTAAAAGCAGACGCCGCTGAAATTGGAAACCGTCTGATTCAGAACTTAGCTTCTGACTGCACCTAAGCAGTCATCTGGTGTCGCTTTGAGGTCTTTTTGTTTTTTGACAACAGAGAGGTGGTTGAGGCAGGGTATTACATTACTTCTGAAGGCACACATTCACCCACCTCCTGCAGTGGAACTTGACACTGTAGTTACAGTGCAATAATATAGTAGACTGACTTAAAACACCATTTGATTAATCCACATCAATATACATTTATAGATAGATGGATAGATTATGATCTGTAAACTTTAACTCCTGTTTCCACAACCATATGTTTCCAGCTTTGCTCTTTATTGTTCCCTAGAATCCCCAGTAGAGTGAACTGGGCAGGCACAGGTGTGAGCAATTAGTCGGATTTGGTAATGTACTCGCCTGCTCTCAGCTTTTTGCTCTCCTGAGTCCCAGACGGGGCCCATTGGGCAGGCAACAGTGCAATTAGTTCAATTTGGTAGCGTCGATTCATCCAGCAGAAGCCCCCAATGCACATTCTCACTACAATAAAACACAGCACTATGAAATAGGCTTAATCCTCACTATGGCATTGAAGTTTTGC
Source organism: Cottoperca gobio (assembly GCF_900634415.1). NCBI lineage: Eukaryota > Metazoa > Chordata > Actinopteri > Perciformes > Bovichtidae > Cottoperca > Cottoperca gobio. The sequence continues at coordinate 13,239,980 of NC_041370.1, read as the reverse complement.
ATAGCATTGAATCCACAGTGTCGGCCTAAAATACTTTCAGTATGAAGCACAGCATTGTTTCTTTTGTTTACATCTGTAATTGCAAGTAGATTTATATGATACATTGCACCTGTAGAGTGCAAAATGATCTGATGTAGGATACCCAGTTATTGATTACCAAAACGATCTTTGACTAATTATCTATTAAAAACAAATCAATTCAAATCAGTTGTTTTATCTTATTTATATATACATTTACAGATCCAGGCAAACTGCCTGTTTCCTGTTATTATGCCAAGATAAACTAACAACTAGTTATTTATATATATATATATATATATATATATATATATATATATATATATATATATATATATATATATGCTTATTTGCTAGATAGATAGTTGTTAGTTTAGCTTGGCATAATAAGAGGAATGCAACAAGGACAATTTGTGGTGTATGTGCTGGATTATTTCTGAGCTGGTCACTTCGAGTGACTCCCGACAGTCTCCACTGGTTGCCTCACAAACTCACAGTGACTTTCCTTTAAGATTTAAATTTTTGTACAGATTAAACCTGAAAGATAAAACGTGCTAGTTAGTGAGCTTTAAACATGCCGGAATGCAAAACCATATGCATATTACTGAAATGTCTATGTTTATCTTTGTGTCAGCTTATCTTCATGTGACATACCCACATTCCCAACATACCCTTTATATCTGGCTTGCTTATATATTCTATTTTTTATTAGTCAATATGTGATGGTATTATACTTTGTAGCAATGGGTAAATAAAAATCAAACAGTTCCCACATTTGTCACACCAATACCCAGGCCAATGGCCTCCATCATTATATATGTTGAAATATTTGGCATAACTGTTTGAGAGTCTACAATATCTCAAGCCTGACTGTGAAGATTTAAGCATATAGCATGTGAGCCAAAGAGGTGGCGCTGATAAATAGCGCACTTACCCCATTCACAGTAATTGAGGTGCAAACCCTAGCCCATATGGTGCATATTTGCCATGCACACATGCACACTCAATAGCATCTCCATACACACATGTTCATAACCTTTTAATGAATTAGTCTTTTCATTGCATGAGAACATCAGCTGGTAGCACTCAGGAACCCCACAGTTCCTCCCTCACACTCACAGGCAGATCACACTAAATCTCCAATACTGTCCCCGACATCCCCTGACACCCTTTCTTCTAGATGCTTTTAATGAGTAATATTTACATTGGTCCTAACAAAAAAATAAAATAACAACACAGTTTTGCACAGAATGAACAACATTAAGATAACACATGTTAGGCATGCAGTTGATATTCTTTATTGAGATAGGGTGAAAAAATCTGCATATTTCTTGCCATGTGTGATCTCGCAATATGCATATACTCCACTTGAGGTCACAACTGTTTGTAAATGGACCCTAACCACCCAGCCCTTTCACCACCTTGTGAGATTAAGAATGCATAGCCGGTAATGTTCTTTACCGCTTGCTCTGTTTATGCAGCCTGCACACTCATTTAAATAACCTTGATTACTTTATTTCAGTGTGTGTGTGTGTGTGTGTGTGTGTGTGTGTGTGTGTGTGTGTGTGTGTGTGTGTGTGTGTGGGTGTGTGGGTGTTTGTGTGTGTGTGTGTGTGTGTGTGTGTGTGTGTGTGTGTGTGTGGTGTGGGTGTTTGTTTGTGTGTGTGTGTGTGTGTGTGTGTGTGTGTGTGTGTGTGTGTGTGTGAGAGAGAGAAGAAAGAGAGAAAGAGAGAGAGACAGGTTACAGAGGTAATATAGTGCTCCTTGGCACTTTTCATTTCTGTCGATTATGACAGTATGTACAGCCTGTCTTATTTGTTATTATATCATGAAGTCTTTTTTTAATAAGGGTTATAATGAATGGCACTATTAGTGTGCTGAATTCAGGAATGTGCACAGGCGGAACAGCACTGATTGCCCATTCAGGTTTTCCACCCTGTTTTCTTAAAGGGGAGTGGTGGAGGGGTCTCAGGACAGACTCACATTATAATTAAAAAAGTCCAACCATCCATGTGCAGTTTGGCTCTTCATATGTTGGGTGCTGGAAAGGAACCATTGCATGTCAGTGCTTGTTATTCTAACGTCATAGTGCCGTGCCGACTCAACAGCTTACAGCAGCAAAGCAAAAAAACTAAATAACAAAAATCATTGTTCAAAAGTTATTATATAAGTTCCATTCTCAGCCTCGACTGAATTCACACTTCCTGTTTAGGACCTGTCACACTGCAATAGGGATGTGAAATAGACTTTCTCAAAAGTCTAATGATTTTAATCAAATCAAATGTTATCTATCGCTTCCTATGGTATTCAATGTACCTTCAAAATAAGATCCGACTCAAATATTGTGTATGATTGCAAACACTGTTCAATGCGACTTTAATCAGCACATTTTCCTTTGTCTTTGCAAGTTTTTTCACAGTTTTGCAATTAAGCATGAATTTCTTTTGAAGTTGATTGCCCCCTTCTTTCTCTTTTCTTTTGTCTGTAGTTATTCAAATGAGAGCAAAGCGACCTGGCATACCACCCTGTATTGTGCCTGCTGAGTTTATACCAGTGCTATAGAGCATAAACAAAGACTGTTTAATTAGGTGCCTTGCACTTTATTAGTCCTTAACTCATACTTAACACACATGCATACATACACACATACACACATACACACAGCAGCATCCCTCTTGAATACACACTGCCTGTGTTACAGTCCTAACTTATTGAATAATGAGGCTCTTGCTTGTCTTGAACAAAGAATAGTTAAACTGCAATGAGGGCCAACTTGTGTGTGTGCATGCACTTGTGTTTGTGTGTATGCGTGTATCTTTTTTGGATGCTGACAAGGGGGAAGAGCTTGTTAAGAAAAATGTTTTCTTGGCAGCAGCTTTTTGCTAACTGGCCTTTTTTTGTCATGATAGCAAAGAGAAGCGGAAATATGCAACATTTAAAATATTAAAGTGGGAAAACCACCTCCATTTTTAAACATATGCAGCCACATGTGCTGACGTCCTTTGTCTTAACTGCTTGCTCTTCTCTAACTTTGCTTCCTCCTTTGTCCCTTTGACAACTTTGGCCCAGTAGACTCTTTAGGCTGGTCACCATGGAGATCCACCCTAAAGTGGCGTGGGAGTGGTGAGGGTCAGGCGAGGTCAAGCCGAGGGACTGTTTTGGCAAACGGAGCACGCTTCATTAGGCCTTTTGGCTTGGGGTTCATTAAAACTGCAGGAGAGGACATTCCAGGAGACTCTATTAACCAAGCAGTCTTGTGACACGCTGTCAGGCCAACAGATTTCAAACATCTTGTGTTAAACTGCCATACACCCCCCCCCACCCCCACCCCCCAAAAAAAAACAACAACACAAAAGCACAAATCCACACATACACACAACACACTTGCACACGCACGGAAACAAGTGTAGACTTCATATACACATGCACAGACGCACACACTCACAACTCCCTACATCTTCTGCGGCACTGCTGCCACACTCTACTCCACACTCACCCTCCCTCACACAACAGCCTCCATCTGTTGGCCCGTTCAACTTTCCCTGGCGGTCCTCTGGGGGTTGTGAGTCTGCAGGTCGAGGGAACCACAGTCACCCTGCCATTGCTCCTGTGACACCTTCAGATCGAAATAGATGTTTGGGAGTAAAGGAAAGAAAATAAATACATTTTATGAAGGATGAATTGTTATAGAGGTAGGTTGAGGGTTTGGTGAATAGGACAGAGTGACAGGCTGGGAGAGAGTTGTATGGGTGGAAATAAAGTGAAAGAAGGCACAGGGGAAGAATAAAAATAAAAAAAGCATATGCTCTCCAACCGGCTAGCAGTCCATATATTTAATCTTATTTTTCAAGTCGAGCACATTCCAGATAATGCGACTAAAATGACTTAAAGAGTCCTGTCAGATGGGGCCACGTGATATAAGTAGATCAAAACACTTTGGTGAGATCAAAATGCAATCTATGGCACTTCAGAGGGAGCCTAGTCAGATCAGTGCTTTTAGCTGTCCGCTGTATAAGCAGGTATAACTGGATTATCCCTGTGTTTCGGTTGGCAAGCCTTATCATGTAGGCTCTATGGTTGGTCAGTTCAAACTGGGCAGATTACAGTTTGGAGAGAAGAGGTTTAGCCTCGTTTGGAGCCCTGATATGTTAATTAAAGTGGATTTTCCAAAAATGGGACGAGCAGGATGGCAAACTCCACCTCAACAAAGCTATAAGCCCATCTGTTGGCAGAGGTGTATTTGGGCCTAATTGTGTGTGTTTTTGTATGCCTGTGTGCTCTTGTACTTCTATCGCTGTGAGAACCACTTTGAGCCTTTCAGAATGAGGAGATATTTGAGAAGTGAGGTCATTTTGGCATGCGATCAGATTTGCAAGAGGCTAGTTCAAAAAGGTACAAGGATCCACAAAATTCCATGCTCCATTAGAAATGATTTGATACCGTCATGGTTTAAGACCACAAAAATAATGAGGAAAAGGTGTTTCATAAAATAGTATAACTTTTGAGAATTGTAATGGAGTTTAGACGGGCACTTCTGCAGCATATCATGTAACGTCACACCACCAGTATTCCTTAATTGTTGCCACACATCTGGTTATTTGCATTGCATTGTGCTTTTTGTCATCTTATGTTATGAAATGGCTTGGTCTGCAGCAGGTAATGTGTATAGGTCAATCTGCAGTAGCCTATTGACTTTTTTTTTCCTTGTAGCTTTTAGCCAACGCAGCTAAAATAAAAGTTGGTCAATTTTGTGTGACGGCTACAGTCGATAAAATGTGAGGCACACTTTCAGGTGGCCAGTCTTTTTCTCTTGCAGCTTCAGGGATATAGATGGACCATTTTAAAAACTATTTTACAGTATGTGGTTTACTAATTTTGGTGAATTTGATTGTTCAAGTAATAAAACAAGTTTAATTTATTTCAAATTATTGCTTTTTTGCTAGTGTCCACTGCACAAGGCTCATATTGCCGAAAGCAAAATAACAAACCCAGTCACACCTGATGATGAAAACAGCAAATGTCATCTCACCTCGACAACCCCAGTACTGCATTTTGAAGAAATACTTGGCTAAGTGCTTGACTACAATTTTCAATTGTGCCCCTAAATTCAAGACATATTTTGTATTCAAACCATAAATAGTGCCTGGTCAAAACGGGCCAATTGCTTAGCCTATGGTATTGGTGCTCGCAGCTTTCTCGAGAATTGGATGAACGATTGTGGAGAAAATCAAAGAAACATACATACAACGGAGATGTCTTCCATTTTAATTAAATGTGTACACAATTGAGGTCCTGTTATAGTAGCGTAGTAGCGTCACCCTGGGTGTCAGGTTGAAAAGATAAAAACTCTTCCAGCATGAATCGTCTCTTTGTAATAATCACAAATAATGTATACGGAAATTAGAATGATTGAATCACTCCTTGAAAAGTGCATTGCTTGACCTCTTTTAGTAATAAAGATTGGTTGGTGGAGATAAAAATTGCAAAATCTTCACCACTCTGAAAATACTAATACTGTGAGGGAGAGGTGAAGAGGAACATTACTGCTGACCTCTGCTCACTGTAGTTAAAGTATAGTGGTTAGAGTTATTGTTAATGGTTCGGAGACAAATGATGAAATGATGAAAAGATGTAGAAGTGTGTGTGTGTGTGTGTGTGTGTGTGTGAACATGAACATGAACATGAATAATAGAACACAAGGGTTTTGTTATTAAAGTGGCCTTTTATTGCTTAATAGCTTTTGTTAAAGGCTTGCTTTGGATCCATTCAATATTGTTTCTTTCCATGCCTTGTTTTTGCCCCCATTTTTAGCTTGGCCAGATTTAGCTCAGTTTCATCCTCTAATCCTTCTGTTTTGCTACTGACACTGGGAGAACAGCCTGGGCTGTGTGGCTCAGCCCCGCCTGTCAAAGCCTATAACATCTCTCACCAGGATCAGGTTATTGCCTGAGCTCTGTGTATCTTTATATTGAATTGCTTGTGATAGGAAGCTCTGGTGTGTGGGTTTGTCTCTGTGTGTGTGTATGTGTGTGTGTGTGTGTGTGTGTGTGTGTGTGTGTGTGTGTGTGTGTGTGTGTGTGTGTGTGTGTGTGTGTGTGTATGTGTGACTTCATGCACATATGTTTGTGCGTGTATTTATTGCACATGGATGAGGTGGCTCTGAATGAGCGAATGGGACACACAAGAGTGGATACAACAATTGTCTTTTCTGACCTCAAATTTAAATATTGTCCCCTCATGTCTGTTCCAGCCCCCCTCCCTACCCACCACCATGTTCTCTGCTTTGCTCTCCGTTCGTCCATCACCACAGCGGCGTGATAGATGGGGCGGTGGAGACGACGAACGTTAAAGTTTGTGGCCCGTGGACGGACAGCTCGGCATGAATATCAGTGGCACAGGGTAAAGCGCTGGGAATTGGATGAACGAGAGCATGGGAGGCGTCAGCACTTTCCCTCCCATGCATTTTCACTCCGCTGGATTGAGTCTTATTATCTGACGCAGCTCCTCTTCCCTCAGTGACCTAATAATATTGTTTCAGCGATCCTGTACAGCCTCTGACCTCATGACTTCACACAGGAATCTGTTTGAAGAAGACTTTCCCAACGAAGCCTAGTACTTCTTAGCTTTTGTTCCTTTCTTGGCCCCGGTTTGATTATACGCACATGCAGCAATTTAGTGATATTTATTTTTTTACTGTCCATCTGAATGTTACTACAATTAAATTAGCATCATATAGCCATCAGTCATGTAGCCGTATCTAATGCTGTTTATTAGTCTGATGAAGATTGATCTAATATAGACCCTCTCACACTCGCTCAGTAAGCCTTCTCATGTTGTACCTAGACAAAGATCTGTATAAAACCTCATCAACAAGATCTCATTTGATTGGTCGACAGTCTTTGTTTGTTATTAACAGCGGAAGCAAAGTTGCAATAACAGTGAATTAACATGGTTATGTAGGAGCTTGTTACGCAGCTGAGGTAAATGGGGGAGATTTGGGAAATAATCCTTCCCCAATCTGGACACCACAGCTGGTTGTCTCAAGCCTTTCCATCCACCATGACATATACACACACTCGCCCAGCTCTGAACTCCATGTTGCTGCCAACATGCATAGGGACACAGAGATGGGGATTGAAAGGGAACAGCAAAGAGTGTGTCGGTGTGTTTAATTGGGTTTTTCCAAATCCTTCTTAACCCCGATACATGTTCTTCCACATGCTCCGGCATCACTCGGTCTACAGGTCACCCAAAGCACAGCAACTTTAGAATCTCTCCTTGCAAACTTGCCAGCAATGGGACAAAGTTCACGTCCCCATTCCGACTTTGTCACTATAGAAGACTTTGAAGAAAAGTGCCGCTGAAGGGGATTAAGCAACTATCTATGCTGTCAGACTTTTAAAAGTCCTCTTATCTCTTGTTTGCTACTGTTACTTTAGTGACGCCTGTAATTGTCATTTCTGGTTTCTGGTGATGCATGCTCTCACTCTGCGGCTGCCTGTTAAATCTCCTTCTCCTGTGGTCGACTGGGAGCCAGATTGGCCGTAGGGGAAAAAAACCCAGAAAAAACATGTTGACCTTGTCTACAGATTTAGAACACAGAAGCTTCACTGATATGGCAGCTGTACTGTGGCAGGCAACAGAAGCCGGGGCTCCAATCACATCATCAGGTCAGATGGCTGTAGTTAATGCCGAGGCTCAGAGTGTGGATGTAATACTCTCCAGCTCAATGCACAAAGATCATTTTGCAGGCCATTGTCGAGAGTCTTCAGTAGTCTTGAAGGTTTAAGCCCTTTTAATTTTTTTTATTAACCACTTCCTAACAACTGTGGCTGCGGAACTAGTTTAATGCTCTTCTTGTGTGGGTCGCATATTGGGCGTTGAATATCTCTGCCTGTTACTGACTCCAATCTGTCATATTAACTTTGTAATTAAGAGTGTTTTTCTTTCTTTAAAAAAAAAAAAAGAAAACAGAATCCAAGCTGCCACATTGCTAATGAAGATCCTAATGATCCTCCTACACAATGCACCTTCCACACAAATACTGTACACTACCAATAGGCATACACAGGAATTCAAACGCACACAAAAATATTGCATGCAGTCTCACTCCTACTCAACTTTTCTGAATCAATCTCCTGGACATGACCCAATCTTTGCTTCTTCCACATATTGTGTTGCTTTCCACCGTAGTGCTTATTGCTTTCTTTGATTAATCTTCCTCCTTGCTTTCCCTGCCGCACTGGTCTGAGTCAGAAGACTTCCTGTTGGTTTTCAAAACAACTCTTCATGTCAGCCTTCCTTCCTCCCATCTCCCCCTTCCCCTGCACCTCCCTAGTCTTCTATTCATCACTCCACAGCCCATTTTACAGTATCTTTCTGTCTCCTTCCTCTATCCGTTTCTTTCGCTCCATTACCTTGCTCGTTCCTGTCCCCTTCATCTCACCCTCTGCCTGTCCAACCTCCTGACATGAATTCTTTTTACCCTCTTACTGTATTTCCCTCCTCTTCCCTGCTTTTCCCCTCTCGCCATTCATCTTCAGATCCTCTGTCCATCTCCCTCCCTCCCTCTCCACCTTTCTGTCAGGCCCCAGCTCTCTCCCTCCTCTTCCTTCGTCTGGCAGTGGAGCGGCTCCACTCTTGCTGACAGTGCTGTTTGTGTGAACTGAGTGCTGAGCTTCACAGCCCCCTCGCCTCCCATTGCCCCCTCCCTCCCACCCCACCACCTCCCCTCCTCATCCTCCACCTCCCTCCCTCCTTTTCTCCTGCCTCCCACCTACATACTCCTCCAGGCAGGGGAATTAACCTTCCAGCCCTGGGCTGCTGGGCTTAATGACTGTCTGTGGGGCCAGCTCTGACTACACATCCCAGCTGCTAACATCTGGGCCACACACACACCCACTATACACACACACACACACACACACACACACACACACACACACACACCCCCACACCCACACACTATACTGGACACTTGCACTTTGCAGCATGCACAACATACGGTTACAGTCCTTGAATTTGTGCCACTAAACTATGTGTCATTATCATTCTTTCTTTATTGCCTGCTGCACAGATGCGGGAGTTTCTACTCCCAAAGACAGCGGCTGGTCTATCGTAACTGCATGGCTGACCCATAGTGGAACAACAAATGCAGCAGTATGACTGCTTTTGTGTTTATACAGAGCTTGTACATGTAGTCAACACAGAGCCACAGCACAAGCCTGTACTTTCAGCAGATCCAATGAAAAATACATGCACATGGAAAATAAACATGACCTTTTAAGTTGTCTTGCTGGAAGAGTATTCAGTATGTTCAACTGAGCAAATAGTGGTATTCTCCAGCCACCATTCAGTTGGAAGTATATAATTGACAAAAGGGACGGGGGGGGGAGCAATATTCAGAAAATAAAAATCAAATATCCCACTATTGAAAGTGAATTCTTTGGTCCTGTCTCGCTCTCCATCTCTGCAGCGGAGCAGATCACCCCAGGAGTATTCCATATAGGAAATATAGTAATGTGGATACTCTATTCCATTCAATATGTATGAGCATAAATGTTACAAACTAGCAGCTGTGAAGACATCCATGTTGCATCTGTATCTTTGAGGGCTGCACTGCTCCTTCAAACCCGGCACAGTGAAATGCTAAATAATGTGTTCCATGAATACTCCGCAGAGGCAGAATAGAAAGAAACTACAGGCATGTTCCTCCGCTCTTATTTCTAGCTCACTGCAACTTTATTATGCTTTTATAGCTTTTTATTAAATTCCGCTGAAACAAGAGGTCCAAAAATCCTTCTAATGGTCATTTTGTTCACTGCGTAGCCTTAAAAGGATAAACATTCTCTGAATTCTACGGGGGAGCTATGACATTGTTATTGTTTTTTGTCATTTATTTTACTCTTCAGATGACCCCCTTGTAACCACCGCCACCAACACTTCTCATATGCACGCCTTGCTTCATTCTTCAATCTCCGCTATTGCCTCGCTCTCTTTCTGTTTGCCTCTGCCTTTAGACTAAGGAGTGAGAGAAGGGGGAGTCCCATTGGCATTCTTTAACACCTCCGTCGCTCACTTGTGTTCAGAGAGCCATCTGTAGATCAGGAAGACAAAAAGACGCTCCTGAGCCTTGGTGTCGCTCAACAGGTAAGCACAGCTCTCTTTCTCTCATGCAAATCCACACACCTATTTAAAGATTCCTGGCTTTAAGAAGGAGATACCCCCCTCTCTGCGTGTCTGTCTGCCTGCCTCTTTCTCTCTGTGCACCCTAGGCAGGCAGATGTGCTTGAGTTGGTGGAGGTTGAAAGAAGGTTTTGCCTCTCTGTCTCTCAACTTTTTCCTGGGGATAGCAGGTATGTGAGTGTGTGTAGCGAAGTCAGAGTAATCCAGTAAACTTGAACACTTTGAGTTGAAGAGAGTGGAGACAAAGCACACGAACACATAACTTTTTTTTTGTTGTTGAGTGCCTTGGATTTGCACCGGACATGTCAAGCTTGAGAACTGCTGGACCAAGCTGAGTACGTATGATTTATCCCGTCTATCCTCGAGGCTGAGGTGTGTTTAGCACATCCAGCTAGGTCTTAATCATACTGCTTAAAGAATGACATGTTTTAATGCACAATCAATGATTCATGCGATTAGATTGTGTTGATAATCTAATCTGCATCTTTTAGAAACGCACCTAATCAGCAGTTCAGTGTTAAAGCAGTGATGGTTCACAATGCTGCTTCTATAAGCTACAGTAATTGGAGCCACAGGCAACTGGTGAGATTGGTAAGAAGTTAGGTTGGTATTAAGATGTAGGACCACATCTGAAATGGAAGGCTGCACAGGGTTGAGACTTCATTTTCTGCACATTGACTGATTTCATGGGGTTTCACGTTAAATTGGTCTAGGATTGAGTGTATTGAGTCGTTTGATGATGTTATGAAAGACGCCATTAAAAATTTACCTGTCGGGGTCACGCTGAATGGTTCAGCTGCTTCTAATGCCCTTGCGGGGAGAGTGGCAGCCCTGTTTCTGAAAGCGAATCAAATTTCAAATCAAACTTTCTCATTTGCATTTGTAAGAAGCTCGTGAAGAACAAGGTCAAAGGAACCTGTGGCAATGAGTGCTGCTGTAGTAAAATATGGCTCTTTATTATATTTGAAGACAAATTAAATTGCCATTCAGCGTGGTATTTATCTAATGTTATATTTCAAGCAACCATTAAATGACATCTCACAAGTGGTACACCATCGCAGATTTGTCATACAAATGTCATGTATCAGTCAGTTAATATTCTTGCAACTGCCTGTATTTTTGAAAGCAATTAAGGTGGTTGTTTGTGTTGGTAATCGGAATGTGTGTGTGCGTGTGTGTGTGTGTGGTGGTGGGATGATATTCCTCACAGGGAATACTTGCTGTACCTGAGCTCTAAATCCCAAAGGAGGAGATACAGTTCTGACTGTTTTCATTGTACTGTACTGACATATGAAAGAAATCCAGTGTTTCTTACTGAGATGGATAACTGTAAATTGCCATGCATACGAGAAGACATGTCAACATTAGGCAGGATATAATGATTGTGTTTGTGTTTACCTACACAAGGCCTTAAAAGAGACAAAGAAAATGTGAAGATGGCCACTTTTAACCTCAGAAAAGTATTTCTATTCACTGAAGAGGGAAGTAATTGCTCCTGTGTGTTCAAAGAGTATACTTGCCAGAAATGGGGCTCTGAAATACGCAAAATACGTTTTGAGAGTGAAAAAAATAATTGAGTGTGAGTTAATTCTTATCAAAGCCTGTTGGAGTGCAACTAATCGACTGAGGGGAGATGCGTCAAAGAGCTGTTGCCTTCAATTCATTTTGTCTATTCAGATGAGAAAATATTTAGTTTTCAATTAAGTAAATCACTATTATTTGTTCCACTCCTGCAGCAGATAAATTGAAGTGATTACAAACTGACTTAAAATACACAGAGGGCTGTTCCAGGTCAAATAAGAAGAGTATTGGATGCAATGTGCACAGACCCACAGCACGGCCTATGGACTTAATTCCAAACTGTCCCTGGGATCCATTCACAAAAAGAGCATGGGCAATGATTGGCATGGCATGTATCTATGGGAAATAACCTGGCACAAACACACAAACACATTTTGACATGACTTTCTTAAAGGGCCGTGCCAAACACACGCTTTAGCCCGTTTACTCAACAAGTCGTCATGCCCAAATAACAAAATATGTCACTCCGTAATGTTGAGGTATAGTTTAGGCATCTAGCAAACATTATTGCCATTGCAAATACAATATGCTGCTGCTATGATAGTTGTAAGGGTCGAGCAACTAATATTCTTGACAGAAGGAAAGTGATCATGGTGAGTCACCTCCTGTATTGACACTAATTCTAAACATACCTTGCTTAAAGCTTTTTGAAAACATCCAATTATGTGTTTCTGAAGATTACACTTTCTAATCACTTCACGTTTCACATCATTTACATTATTTATCAATTAGCAGTATCTATATCTTTGAAGGCATTTCCTGCTTTCCATGCAGCCGTTGTTTTCCATTGAAGTTGTTATTAGACTGTAATAAAGACCTTTTAACCTGCCATGTGGCTTTTTTAAAGATGTTTGTGTGTTTTCATTGCATGCTAATGCAGGATTGATGGACTGATTCATTGATTGATTGATCTGAAAAGTCTGCTGTAAATGTGTTTCGATCATGTGCTTGTCAGAAGCTTGTGAGATTTGATGCGAAAATGAATTGTAAATAGCAAACACAAGCTACAGTATAGTGTCAGAAAGTCAAACTTTAGAAAAATAAAAAAGAACACATTAAATAGACTCATTTTAATCTGATAGCCTCCTATACAACACTGCTGGACTTAATACAAATGCCTCTGAAAAGCAAATGCCTATTTTATTCATCGTGTAGGTACATGGAGTTTTATGTTATTTATATTTCATGTAAGTTTTTTTTTCCATGGTTGTTGCAGGATTGTCGAAGGTCAGGTGTCAGTGGTGAAATGGACTTCTTGTCAGCATGGATTGTGTCTCCTTCAGCTCTACCCTTTCTCTGTCTCATCTTGGGTAAGAGAATCAAATGTCACCATGGAGCTATCCTTACAGTAACTGTGGCCTTTTCAAGAACCATCCGTGTTCAGGCCATTCAGCTAAGCAGTGGGAACCTTGACTTTATTAAAGCCTTAAAGGATGTTTTCTTGTAAATTAATAGCTATTGTATGTTTATGTTTATGGGTCACCTTCTCAAGTATGTATTTTATACTATAAAAATGTTGTTTAAGATACCACATCTACTGCAGTATCAAGGGGCTTACTGTGGCTTCTATATAGGGTTCTCCTTTCAACTTATTATTTTTTTTTGCAAATCAGACATCAGTTAGCAAATTAAAGTGGTGAACAAGACCAACTATTAACATCATCATTGTTACCTTCCTCTGTTATTGCTTAGTCAAATAGAAAACCAGCCTGCTGCATCTTTTTTACTCTCTTTCGCTGAGGGACCGTTCTTTCTTTGAACAGGTAGAAAAACACATTTTGTTAACCGATTTTTTCATGGTCTCAGGGGAAACTCAGTCTCAGGGTATTAGTGTTTTATGCAAATTACTTAATCCGAATACTGCCTGTAGTATTGCCAATAGGGTTACTCCATGTGACCATAGTGACTTTTAGCTCAAGGTAAATCTGTCCAATGTGAGCGGTATGGTGCTGTGCATGTTATCCGTGGCGGTTTTTATACACTCTGTATGTCCCTCTTAATCTCACCTCCAGCATTGACTAATTTATACAAGAAATGAAAAATACCAACATAATCTCACTTCTGCTACTGAGTATTATGTGCACAGTATTTCCTGACTAGTTTCCATGGTAACTATACATTTATGGACTTAACATAACCCAAGTGATCCAACAATATGGTATATTAATCTCAATCATATCTGCTTCTACTTTATGGCAGGAGAGGAACATTTAGCTTTAAACAAATATTTGCATCAAGAGACACCTTTAATGTAGAAATCAGAGTTGAAAAATTGCATGCATAAATAATTGTAGATATCCACTCTTGAAGAGAGAATGGAAATCAATATTCCACAGCAGACATTTTGACAGATCATAGCATTAAAGTCCAGCTGCAATTAATACAATTAATTAATGATAGCTGCATTCCATTTAGCTGCTGCAGTCCTGGGACTGTACTGGGACCTTCAAATGGAATAACTGTGCAAATGTGTAAAGTCAGTTTATTCAAAGAGATAGTTATTAATATTTGAATACCAACAATGGGTCAAATACTTGTAATGTGTGAAGGGAATGACTACATTTCTCTAAACTTTAGCTCAACACTGTGGTCACAAGTGGCAAAATGTAGGATAATGGCCAATTGATGATAATGGAACATTGAATCCCCCTTCATTTCAACTGACTCCGTTGGTTTAAAGACATAGACATCATCATTAGGCAGCCTGACTGAGGGAGAGGAGAGAGAGTGGGGGAGTGCGACCACAAGCAGGAAACAACAAACATGGTGAACTATCAACATATTTTATTTCTGTGAAAAAACCCCATTAAAATTAAATCTGTGACATGCTAAAATGTAAGCTAACAGTAACACAAGCAGAGAAGATCCATTAAGTCAGAAATAACAGTTACACATCAATAGAAAAGCTTTCTCTAAAGCGTTCTAACATTAGCTAACACTAGCTACCATAAGCTAACTTACTTTTAGTTAGCTTATGTTAGCTAGTGTGCGGATTTACTTCAGGTAATAATAAAAAATAATGTTCCTTAGCTCTTGGTTAACTCCTCTTCTGTTAAACAACTGTACAGAATATCAAAGGTTTCGAAGATAAGCCTTTATGGAACTTTATGTAGCTTTCTTCTCAACTTACACATCAGGCTAGCAACAACAACAACAACAACAACAACAACAACAACACTACACTGACGCACACTACACTAAAGATTATTCTTCTCCCCCCTTTTTTATAACCCTTTATACAATTTCTCAGCAAGCCATCTAGCTTACTGTCACAAAGAAAATGTCCCACAGTATTATTTCCCATTTACTGTCTTACACTACTAAGTAGGCTACTGTAGGCTAAAGCTTTATTGGAAAAACCCCTGAATGTAATGAACTGAGCAGGATTCAAGAATTCATCTTGTAAGAGGAAGATTGTGCTTAATGTAAAAGTTACATCCTCTCATGAGAAGTCCTATCACCACATTTTGATATGGTATTTAGTATTTCTATATCTCAGAATAATAGTAGCCTATAACTATTCCAGAAGCCACTGTAGATCGCTGTTGAGTATTCATTTATGTAAACTGTATGCAAATGTGATCCTGTGTTCAGTTGTTTGTATGCATCCTCTGTAATGGCCAATTTTGCCCTTCATTTTTGACGTGAGGTGACTGGTTCAGCCTTGATCTGAGAGCTCTGCCTCTCACTCATGTTGTCAGATGCAACAGAGCATGCACTTCACAAACAACTTGGTCATTGCCTCAATGAAGGTCAAGATTCAAACAGCCTAGCGGAAACTTGCTGGCTTCTCTGTGGGGCATTGTTTAAACGAGAGTCACGCTTAGATATTAAGCAATTGGAGTATGCGGTTGCATTTGGCTCCTTGAACTGAATGTATTCATAAACCCTATGTATAATATTCTTAGCCCGAGTGTTGGAGGCTCTTAGGCTGCCTGTTTTAAGGTTACCTTCCTGACTCAAATGCACTGCACCACAATGTCACCTAAGAGCCTGGCTGAAGGATGGCCAACCCCACCTATGACAAACAAGGGGGATTAAAGTGATAATCATTACTCTTCCCGGGAGGAATTAGTTGGTGGGACATCGACATTGAAGAAAAACCGCAGGTGAACGAGGTCTCTGATACCCCATGCTTTTTCCCTTCTCCCAATACCCTATCTGCATGACTGAGGGGGGATTTAATTCACAGTAATTACTTTATTGACTCATTTTCAGGACCGTATCACTGCAATTTCCCATCAATAAAACATATGCCAGGATGAATAATGTGACCAGACACAATGGGATGCCTTCTCAGAAAAGACCACAGCATCCCTGTGGTGTATGTTTATGTCATGCTGCCTTTACTCCTTTTATTTCCTCCATCACACTCCTCAAAAATACTCAGCCCTTGTTCTTCTCCACCTCTTTACATTAAAGCCCATCACATCCCTTCCCTGCTTTACTATTCCACTCCAACTCCTTTGCTCCTACTTCCTTTATGTCTCCAGGCACGCAGGCCCAGCAGGCCTTCAGGTCTGAGCCCAGGAACCTCACTGTGCGGATGGGAGCCACAGCTGTGTTGAGGTGTGAGGTGCTGCGGGCCTCAGGGACTGTGCAGTGGGTGAAAGATGGCCTCCTCCTGGGACCACAGAGAAGCCTGCCAGGCTTTCAACGCTACAGCATGACTGGAAACCCCAAGAGAGGTAAAGAGGGATTCTCACGAAATAAGGTATATGGCCTATTGGGCTTTGGTGGACCTATCCAAGCTAAAGAAATTAACTTGTATGATAAAAGCATGACTAAAAATATGCCAGAATTAGTCATCATAAATTGGGAAAGGATACATGAAACTATGTTGTACCATGTAACATGCTGTCAGTATTACATTTGTCCTACTTTTCTATGTTCTTGTGACATATAGTTCATATAGTTAAATTGTGAAGTGCTGCTGCAAGAGCAGTGTAACGTGATGTTTGCTACTCTAAAAGTCAATGAGATGATGTTGTTTCTATGGCTTGAAAGTGCTATAATAAAGCTACACAGACATTATGGAACCTTATGGGACACTGGCTCTCTATACTGGGAGCATCTGGGAAAGAGGAGGTGATGAGATTGTCAACAGCCTCTCACACATCCCCCTCACTGTCATTCACATGTGAAGAGAGAAAAAAAATTAAGCGATAGTGTCAGCAAATCAGTGAAATGTGGCAGGGAATAAAGTGTGTTGCAGAATCTGCAACACAGTCTATAAAAAGTAATAGCCAATTAGACAGCAATTCCGAGTAAGAGAAGAGCATCTGTTCCTGATCAGCCCGCAACTAGACAAGCCGCACTTCACTGTTGCACAGTGTGGGAGACCGCCAGCGACACATAAACACTACATAGATGCTCATTCACACATTGTCCATCCTTTTAACGCCTAGAGTTTTCACAAAAACAAAGGTAAAAGACTAAAATGTTGTTTGTCAGCTGATTAGTCATCAGTGAGCTAATTATAGAAAACATTACAGCAGGTACAGGATTAGAAAAAAAAGTTTTGCCTCATTTTACCTCAAGAAAAACTAAATAAGAATGTATACACACGAACATAAGGACCACAAACACACACAAGCTGTCAAACACTCAAACATACACTTATGAATAAACAACCCATCAGCACAGGTACACTTTACCAGCAAAAGAAATGCAGAATGATGTTTGCAATCAGTTTACACTGCACAAAAAGAGCTAAATCATTTAAGATGGCACTTGACTGCACTTGATACTCCACCAGTTCTCACTGATTGTCACCATCAGTGATGTTTATTGATACTTAAAAAAGCCTGAAATGACACATTCAGAAAAACAGAAGAGGCCAGCGTTGATTTCAACATATACTTACAGGAGAAGTAGCACCCTTAGTTTCCTCAAACGGAAGCCATAATGTAAATGTGTATGGACATGAGGCTCGATATAGGACTTCATGCATCTGTGTGCAACAATGTGCAGTAAAGACAACCACACAGAGGAACAGATGAAACAGTTTGTTCAAGGCACCAAAGCATCAAGAGAGTTTTTCTTCATTTAGTTTCAGTGATGGTGTAATTTGATTACATGGCATCTAGCCAGTCAATCGGGAAAACTTTCATAGTGTTCACATGACATCACATGTACTGCAAGTGTTGCATATTTTTCTTAATAAATATCAGCTAACTAATATCAAACATTTATAAAGTTGTAAACCAGTCTGTGGCATTTAGGCAATACTAGAATGTATTTGCAAATGAAGATGTTTAATCAAGTTTAACAAACCTTATAGGCTTGTAAGCAAATATTATAAACTCCTAAGTGTGTTATATTGAACAGCGTCGGGAAAAGATGGTTCACATCGTGTGTGGCATTTTGTGGATTCTTCTTGTTTTAGAAATATTACATATTAGGAAAAAAGGCAAGAGAGAGCAATTATATTCTTTATACTCCGCTAACTGAATGCTGCAAAAAGGTTCTTTGAATCGAGATCAACAATTGACACCCGTTAGTTTTCTCCCTCCCGTTCCTTTTCCATTCAGAATCAAAATCAGAATTTGGTTTATTGCCAAGTAGGTTTTCCCATACAAGGAACTTGCTTTGGTTTATAACGGTTCATACATGAACACAGTAAGAGAAAAGAAAATGGAAGAATAAGAGCAAATGTGAAAAATTATATAATATAAAAATATGTACAGTATAGGGACTGTCTTTTCTCAATTACTCGTGTAATGGCGGTAAAGCCATTACACCAATGCAGATTGGCAGAGGGCAGAATATACTCTGCTGCTGACATAATGGCTATGTAGATATACTGTACCCCAAAAATATGACGGCCCTAGCTGAAATAAATACAGAGTAATGGACAAATAAACAAATTGCCATGTAGCCGTTCGACATCTCCCCTACCATAAATACACACTCTCTGCAACTTGATTGCACTATTTGTGAGTAATTCCAGGAAAGAGGAATATGATTAATAACTTCAATGCCTCTCTCTCTGCACTCAATGATAACTTAGATGTGAAAATTGCTTCTGGTTGGTATTAATTATCTTGCCAGCTTACTTGACACTTGCATTTTTAGGCCTGGGTGGTTGTCAAACCAAGATACTATTTTGTACATGTTAGTAAGCTGTGAGCCAAAGAATCAGGAGCTTGAAAACCAACACTGAACATCATCTAATCCCCACAGGTAATGGCAATGCATCAAACAAATCAGGTCATGTTGGCATGCCAGACTATCAGAAGAGAGATACAGAGAGAAAGATTCTGCCTGGCATCAATTAATAGACAGTTTATTCGGTCGGCGTTGTGAATCTGGGATTGGATTTCATTTACCATGCTGGAAAGTCATTCTGAAACAAAATGCCTGAGTATAGACAACCGCTTGCATGTCAATGGAAATGCCTGCAGCAGGAGGTTCTCAACAAGTGAGATGTTTCCATTTTACAGAGATACAAAAAATAGTTTATTTATAATCAAATCAAATACCCAAACGTCAGCAGTAGAGCATTTACCGTATTGAGTTGAATGCCAGACTGTCATTGTACAAATTGCTTTTATTGTTAATTTTCCCATTTCCCATGTTGAAAATTTCCTATAATTCAGACACTCTGAAATCAACAAAGAAGAAATAGGGCTTGCAGGAGGTATTTATCGATACACATGCAACAACTCTGAACAGCGAGTGTTATATTCAGTGGGGAGTAGAGGAGAAAGCTAAATGAGCTTTTCTTCTCTGTTATTATTTAAATGTTTTTAGTGAGCACATACTTATCACAACATAATGTGTCTTATCAATCTCTCCCTCTCTTCTTCAGGGCAGTATCATCTTCAGATTGAGAAGGCCCAACTGGAAGATGAAGCCCACTATGAATGTCAAGCGGGCCAGTCTGAGAGCAGTCAAGCAATCATTTCCACTGCAGTTTGGGTCAACATGCTAAGTGAGCACAACCATGGAGAGTGTGAACAGAGGGGATGTGGGGGCATATACATATGTATTTGTTCTTCTTAACTAGATGCAATGCAAACATCAGATTGTTTAGGACATTAATGAAGATGTCCTAACTCACCTGTGTGTCTGCAAACAGGTTAAGTAACTTGTTGCTTGTTTGAAAAAAGAAAAAGAAAACTCGACCTGACTCTATTTTTGCATATTTTTCGCGCACTTACTTCACCTCTAACCTTTTATCTCCTATATTCAAAATCGAAAATGTCTTCCCTCCAGTCAGAAGTCAACATGGATCACAAACACTGATTATTCTAGCTGAGGAAATTATTCAAACTTGAGGAAATTATGTTAGTTATGAAGGAAATAACTTCTAGAGGGAGGAATCACAACTGTACAAAAAAAATCTCATCCCCTCTTCGCACTCGTAGTATATCTGGACAATTTTTTTACATTCAATCTGCGAGAGTTTGCTCAATCACTGTATGTTAGGTAAGAGGTTTTACAAACTGATGTATGTACTGTATATAAGGCACAATGAGCTCCCTCAACACTCCAGTAACACACACAACCTCTTGACCGATAATCAGCATATAAAGAGCTGTAAATTATTCATTTTCTATTGATAAAGAGCTTTAATTTGCTTGAGATAAGGCATTTGAAGCCAAGCACACTTGAATTTAGACATTCAATTTAAAATGTCTTTGGTACAGCGGAACTCAACGGTTTCCTTGATGCGAAATTGTATTTTTGAAGCATGTATGAAACATGAAGAAAGTCACGATTTTCCTAACTTTTCTGACGTTATTTATTTCTTTAACAAGCAATCTGCCATCCCCACATGTTCCAGTAGGTCTATGGCTTTAACCAGCAGCTACACAATATAAAGTCTTAGAAACAGACCGGATTCCCTGGCAACCCTCGGGGCGATCTATGTCTCTCCCTTTCACAGGAATAAATTACAAGAGAAGTGATTGAAAAGTTCCTACTCAGACATGCGCTGGAATAGATGTAATTGTGCGACTACATTAGACCACCTGTTGTCACTCTATAACAACCTGGTATCTCTCTCTCCCTATCCCTCTTGCTTGTGGGAGCAAGCCCATATGTGGCAAGGAGAGGACTCTAAAAGACCCTTTCTTCTCCAGGCGCACTTCATTTGCTTACACCCCCCTCCCCATTCTGCACAATTTCTCCCTCTCTCCCTCGCTTTCCGGCTTTCTCTTTGGTGACCATGGAGAGAGTTTCTTTTTCAGAAGGGGGGGTTGCCGTGGCGATTATAGCAGCCTCACTCTCCTCTGGGAAGAAAGCAGGTTTTTCTGACATCAATGGGCCGGTGGGAGGGATGGCGGGTGGTGTGGGATACGAAGAGGCATAGACCGCAGACATCTCCTTTGAAAGGCTACGTTCTGTTCTACACTGCAGCAGTCTTATGTCCTACAGCAGGCCTACACCTGCAGCCACAGCAGGCTTGACTCCCACATTTATTACCTCTGAGATGCCTATTGCATATGCACCCACATACACAAAGTCAACACGATTGCCTTCGGCTTTGTCGAAAAGGTCAAAATGTGTGGGAATTATGTTTGTGTTGCATCAGGGATCACTGGTAGTCGTATTTACCGTGACTGAGACCTACTGCTTCCCTGTGTGCCTGACATGCTCAGATCTGAGTCTCTGCTGGTGTTTTTGTTCAGTGTCTTGGGAACACTTTCCAGCTGTTGACTTTTTAAGATGGACAGTTGCAGCTGTACTGTTGCAAAGGGCACAGAGTGAAGCAACTGCCTTAAAAAGCACTCTTCAGCCTTGGTCCTAAAGGGTCATTTGTTCCACCCCACCAACTCAACTGATGCAAAATACGTGACTAATCTGGGGCTTGATAATGAGCTGATGAATTCAATCTCCTGTTAGTGCTGAACTGGGACTGGAAACTGTGCATCCTTTTGAAGAGCACTGTCTCTGATGAGTTCCCCATAGACTTCTCCATCACTGAACTACAGCTCCCAAGGCCCCATACCCCTGGCCAGTCAACCATGGCCATATCCCATCAAACCCTGCATCAAATCAAAACACTATAAACTCTTTATGAGGAGATACAGTGGGGGAGAGGGGAGGAATGTGAAAACAAAACAGAGATTGCTGGTCGTATAATTGGATTCTTAGGTCAGAGGGAATGCTATCATGACTGGCTAATTCAAGATGGATCACCACAGGCAGTGAATAGCAGGGACGGAGGTAAAAATGTCAATAAGCCCCATCCTTGAGCTTACAAAGAGATGTTTTCAAGACATTTCCATTGGTGCAACATAACTCCTGTGTGTTTTTGCCTTCCTGCGGAGCTTAGATAGGGGATTACTGCAATAGGCAGATCAAGTGGCAGTGAGTAATCCATGACAATAACAACCTCTACCCACTCCGCTGAAACCCCCTCCTCTTCGAAAACTTACCCTGTACTGTGCCTGTCACATACCTGACACATCCTGTGTCTCGGTTTATACCATTAGCCTTAGCATTTAAGCCTATTAATGAACAACTCTCTTCTTCACCGCATTGCATGCCTGTACAGATGCCTCCTGCACATGTTAAAAACACTTATTTGATGTGTTCTGGTTTTAGACTGTGTTACTCATTCAGTTGCCATGGTTGGTTCTTACAGAGGGGTGTGTGTGTGTGTGTGTGTGTGTGTGTGTGTGTGTGTGTGTGTGTGTGTGTGTGTGTGTGTGTGTGTGAGAGAGAGAGTGTGTGCCCATGTGTGTAAGTGTATTATCAGTATTGGTTGGAGGTTAGAGGACATTTTAGGAGCCAGGGCTATGGTGTGGTTTTTGCGGTAGCTAATGAGTTTAGCACTTGAAGAGTATATAATGAGCCTTCATTTTACGATTCCTTGTTATGAATAATGGAACAATTTATAAATGGGGGCACAAGCAACGCAGAACATGGTGACTTTATTCATCTTCGTTCATGGAAAGTTCTGACAGTTGACCAAGATATAACCCCATCAGAGGACGGTGTGTTATACACTGGTGTGACGGTGTGCATATAACAGTGATGGACAATTAGCAAAGGAAGCCCTGCTAAATAGTCAAATGAGACCGAAATGTTCTGTCGCTCTCCTTTTCATTTTGAATCAATCAAAAGGTATATTTTCCATCCTTGCATGTGTGAAATAATGTGGATAAATACGTATTTAACTGTTATGTAAAGCAACAGATCACAGTGACAGTAGTAGTGGGTCAGGAAGGAGTGGTGTGACAGTGGGCGAGGGGAGATAGGGCTGCTGCTCCACTTCTCCCCGAGAACAGACGGGAGGCAGAGAGGGAAGGGAAAGCTGAACAAAACGACACTGTTTTATTGCCAGAGATCACACACCTGAGACCTACAATGTGTGCGTATGTGTGTTTGTGAATGTGTGTCTTTTAGTATAAAAATATATCCTCGTACATGTGCACGGATGTGTGGCTTCAGCCAATCTTTGTCTTCCAGAGATAAAACTGATGAATTGTGTCTGTGTGGTATTGAGAAGTCTGATCTTCTGGGCTCCATTATTTTCTTAATTCAGCATAATAAGGTTTTTAGAGACTGTTTTATCCTCTGGGTCTCCTCCAATATTTTCTACAGAATCAGCTTGGTATCACATTAGACTGTACACACACTCTGGCGCCTGTTTTTAGATTGAAGTGAGATGAAAGTAGCTTGTCTGCACACTCGCTCGCCTGTGTCAGTGTGTTTGTGCATGCAAATCTGCATGCACTGTAGACTTGAGTTTATCTTTGGGTGTTTGTGTGCAAAGGAGGAACGAGAGTGTGTGCATCTGTATGTGAATGAGAGAGAGAGATAGGTGGATATGCATATTGATGTGTGTCTGCTAATCTGCTTCTTATCTGCCTTATCCATCCATCCGTCTGTATTTGTCTAATGAATCAAATTTTGTGGCTCACTGTTTCCCGTCTGTGCGGCAGGAGCAAGTCTTTGCGTGCCTATCTATTATTGTGTTCATATATGTACCTTAATAAGAGAGATAGGGCTAGAAAGCACAAGAGACAGGGAGACAATATAACAAAGCTGACAGGCAATTAGACAAAGAAGGGGCAGAAAGAGTTAATTCAGAGAACAGCTTGTTTGCTGTCTGTTTTTTGCTCTGAGTGCATGTCCACTAAATTGAATAGAGTGTTTTGTTGTGGTCCTACATGTGCTATTACATTTGTACAAATGTTCATCCTGACTGAGCTGATTGGGTCACATAGTTTGATGTGATAGATGACAGGCTTTTATTCCCAGTGCAAGCTGGAACACACCTTCCCCCACACTTCTGCAGTTTAAAACTGCAGTGGTCAAGAAGGATAGCGTTGGGAGTTGGGAGAGGGAGTTAGGGGGAGGGGGGTCTGCAAGAGAGGCATGATGAAGTGAATGAGAGATAAGAGGACCAGCATGAGCGAGCGAGGAAAAAAATGAGATACCTGCCTGCCTCATTTGCGAACATATCATTATTCTTATTTTAGGATTTGTTAGGCTGCCAGACATTTCTCGAGCACAACAAGTGATGCGCCTGTGTTGAATCGTGCAGGCCTTAGTAGATTGAGAGTGCAGGGGCTGTCAATAGATGCATGGCCCAGTCATCTTCTCAGGGAAGAGGGGGGGGGGGGGGGCAAACAAATGCATCTCATTATTGCAGCTTGCGCCTCTGCAGTGCGCTGGGTAACCCATCACAGTCCACACAGATTCAATTGCTTCTTTTAAATCAGTTTGAAGCTGCAGCCACATCTCATCTGTCTCAATAGCAGACTGGAGTCAATGGGCGACTCTGCACACAGCAACAGCTCCTCCTAGTGGCCAGGAATTGATTGTTTGTGCCAAAGAGATGGAGAGAAGCTGAATGGCTGGCTGGTTTGGTTGCTTGTGGTCCAGCTGTTTAGCCACACATTAGCAGTGGATTTATCCCAGAACTCAGCAGCAGCTATCTCCTCCTGCTCTCCTCTGCAGCTTGTCTTACACTCACTCTTTCATTCTTGCCATATCTCTTTACTTCTCTGCCAGAGCCTTTCATGTCTCTCTCACACACATGTACCTTTCCTGTATGTTCAACTCCCTGTTCGATCTCTGAAGTCAGGCAGCCTTTGCACTTGATCTCTGATGAAAGAAACTACCTTAACAGTAACCATGGTTTGTGATTCTACAGGCTCACCCACTCCCTAAAAGCTGGCACAACAGACAAATCAGGTTTCTGCAGCGTGTGCATGATTGAACTGATAGTTTTGGTAAAAAAAAGTGGCTCACAGATCTGCAGAAATCTCTTTGATATTTAGTTGGTGACAGATTTCTCAATTTACTGCCAAACTATTTACGGTCCCTTGTGTTAACAGCTTTTTTTGTTTTGTTTTCTGGAATTCCTATTTATGGTCAGATAAAAGGACTGTAGAGTAGAACAGTGGAGAAGTGAATACTGCTTTGATCAGTCCAGAAAGCACATATTTAGCTCAGGGGTGATATGAGAAGAGGAGTGTTTGGTGTTTGCTATGATAGATTAGCACTGGATCAGTTTCATCACTATTTCATCTCTGTATTCTCTTCTTGTCCACAATTTGTATTCTAAGACAACAGAACATCAAACCTCGCTGTAGTAAATCACTCAACAGCTGACAGCGTGACATTCCAGTCACTCACAAATGTTGCGAGCTCTTATTATAATATCATTGCATAGGCTAATATCCATCTGTGATAGCGCCTGCTTTCCCTAAACAAAGATTAGCCTGATGGATATTAGGTTAAGG
Source organism: Cottoperca gobio (assembly GCF_900634415.1). Taxonomy (NCBI): domain Eukaryota; kingdom Metazoa; phylum Chordata; class Actinopteri; order Perciformes; family Bovichtidae; genus Cottoperca; species Cottoperca gobio. Next base: position 13,214,487 of record NC_041370.1, on the reverse strand, counting down.
ATGTGATAAATATGAAACTTGAGCTGTTGATTCTCTCGTTCAGTTCCTCCCTCCAAGCCATACTTTGTGGTGAACATGGCAACACCTTGGGTGGCACGGGCGAAGTACACCGTCACCTGTATCGCACCTGACGCAAAGCCCATGGCTGAAATCACACTTTATAAAGGTGAGTGGCCCCTTTCAAGTGCACTACATGTGAGAGAGATGGTTAGCTTGGCAGGTTTGAACAGAGGGCAACAGCCTTTCTGATACTCCACATTCTGGTATCTCTATAGGTCGCAACCTGAATATTTAAACATGAAAAATATTGCAGATAATAAAAATGCAAGTTCAGCTAAGATATCTTATTTCTATTATTTCCATAGTCTTCAAATAGCAGAGTTGAAAAGACCAGACAGTGTGGGAGGAAATAGTCCATCCAATGTCCATCGACTTCACAATTGCATGTACAGAGAACGCCTCACAAGTTTGTAGTTGTCTACAAAAACAACAGCAGTTTCCATTTTCTGCTTTTGCCTTTTGCGCCCCCGTCACACCTATTATTCTGAATATTGCTGAAACAGAGAAGGAGAGATTATTTTTCTTGGTGTGAATGTGTTGTGTTGTGCTGTAGTTCTAACATATATATATATATATATATATATATATATATATATATATATATATATATATTCTCCTTTTTCTTGTTATATGTACATCTTTATAGTGTTCAATAAAACATCATATTGTTATTGTAACATTGATTTGATTTCAATTTCAAAACGGGTTGAGACAGTGGTATTATTACTGTACCACACACAAACACATAGTACACACAGAAATACACGTGTCCATCATATCCCAGTATTTACCATTCGACACAAGAATAACACTGATGTTTCTGTTACACATGAACACATTTACACACAGAGTACTCTCCCTTTTTGTGTTCCTTTCCCCCCATTGTGTCTTTTTAGATGGAGTCGAGCTGACAGGTGCAGAGTCTTTCACCACGTCTAGCTCAACGGATAAGCTTGTGAACACGCATGCTGAAGTAACGTATGTGATCGCCGGCCTGCCAGACTCATTCTCCTCAATCTCCCCAAGTCTGTCTTTGTTTCTCATTTCCCTTGTTTTCACCCCGCTCTTATTTTTTTCTCCCTCTGTCTTAGTGAGCACAATGAATTTCTGCACACAGCGAACTGTTACATGGCACTGTGCGATTAAATTAGCTTCTGTCAAATGCACAAAATTACATTCCTGCAGCGAGACAGATCCGATCTCGCAGGTTCGCCAGGTGCCTATACATTAAACAGGGCCATAGATTACTTTAATCCTGCTTGTCTCCTCTGTGTCAAAGATAATAACCTCTTGTCAAATCCTGAGATATCATTGGTACTGAGGAGCTGCAACGTTGTTCAGCTCTATTGCAGAGCAGCCAAGGTCTTAAGCAATATTGATGCTCCCTGCTCAGATTCACACTGAGCGTGCACAGCAGTGGGCCATGTGTGATTGTTACAGTTGACATTGTACTGTAATTTGAAATAGAAGACATTAAATCCACCGCATTGAAGGGACTAGTAGATATTTCAATGTACATCATAAAGTGCATTTTTGAATAAACACAGTGGTGGAAAGAATATTTACTCAATTACTGTACTTAATTACAAATTTGAGGTGCTTGTACTTAATATTTCTATTTTCGGCTACTTACTACTTCGACCCACATTTCAGAGGCAAATATAGTCATTTTTAGAGCTACATTTACCAGTTATTTTCAAATGAAGGAACTTAAGGGGGAACAAAACATGAAAAACTAATAAAACACAACACATTGTTAAAGATTAAAGATGTGGTTCGTAACCGTTTTAGGTTGTGTTCCTAAACATGTATATTTAGGGCTCTTTGTCACGTTTCAGATTTCTGTGACATTTAGTAGTTCCACCAAAGAGAATTTCCCCTCTAAACTCCTCAGATGGTTTAATTATTCAATATGTCCAATGTTTGACAAGAAGGAAAGACTGGAGAAATAGGCTGCAACATGACTACACATTTGTGCAGCAGAACTTTGCTTTTTCTACTTTCCTGCCCCATTTATCATCGCACGACCCCTCAGACTTATCTGGTGACTCCTAGATTGGAAAACACTCGACTAAACTACCGTACTGTAAATAAAGTGGTAAAAACTATCTCCACTTCCTCTAGCTATAATGTTGCATGCACATTGATGCACCAGTATTAACAATCTATATACGTCTGTGCTGTAAGTCGGATTTCGATTTCCGTACTTTTACTTGTGATGAAGTATGTTTACATTACTGTATCGGTACTTTTACTACCTGAGCTTTAGCACTTTGTATGGCACAATATAAACTCTTTTTGTCTTTCTGTTACCTCACAAAGGTTCACCGCTCTGAGCTCTGACAACGGGAGGCAGCTGGCATGTCATGCCCAGAATCCCGCCCTTTTCCGGCCTGTGGAGACCACAATGACCATGAGCGTGTACTGTGAGTGTCTCAACCTGTCTGTAAACTGACAGTCAACACCCCTTCTCTTTAAAAAAAGCAAAACCCTCGTGTACAAACACATTCAACCACACAGGAACCCAACCTCGGGGAGGCCCAAGGGTATCCGTCCTTGTGCAATCAGTCTATGTTAGAAATCCAAGGAGAAACATTCAACCTGAAGGCAAACTCACACCTACTTGAAGACAGCGTGAGTGTGACTGCCTCCTGTTCACAGGGCTGCTCCTGGTGGGGTGAGATTGATATGACCAAAAGTAGGAGGTCTCGGTTGTTTTCTTACTGTAAAACCATTTAGTCCACAGAGGTGGCTAGCAGCGTAAAATCACACAGCAACTCTGCAATTAAATTTGGATTAATTTAGATTTACTCTTTTATTCAACGATCTTAAAGTGATCTACACCCTTATTCTTATTTCGCCAACGTTTAACCAAAACACATAAACCATTTACCAGACCAACTGAGATGGATTATATCAGTGAGGCTTCAAGTATTGTATTTTTTAACATAATAATAACTAAAATGGGAAGCTAAGGCCACCACAGATAATAATAATGAATCCTACAAAACTAAACCAGCAAACTTTTGTGCTCATCAGCTCAAATTTAATTTAGAATCCACTGAGGCAGGAGGGGAGGCAGTTTCCGTTGCTTTTTTTCTTTCATGTTATTATCACAAAGCGTGTGACATTATATAATACAATTGTTACTGCAGCACACAAAGGTAAGTTGACACATATGCCGGCTCTGGTTCTCATTGCATTTGGCGTTTCTTGTTCCTCTTATTTGTTGAGGCAACAATGAAAACCATTGTTGCTGAATGCACAAACAGTGTGACATGGCAGCTACAGTTTACTACAGTTGGTTTAGTATTTTCTACTCTGTTGATCAGCTGAAGTAATTGATTGTTTAGGCCTGAGAGTCTTCCCACCTGCTTCTCCCTGGCCTAAATCATGTTGTTGATTAAAGTGGAGCAGGTCTGCTGACACCTTCAGCAGTGAGCGCTCCCTCCAGCTCAGCTGCTGTATTATCCACAGGCTGACTAGAAAACTTAATGTTGTCTCTATCTATACTCCTCCACATTAGAAGCCGCTGCTGCTGTTTTAACAACCACCAATAACTGGGAGCGCTCCTCCCGCCCTCTCAGTCTCTCTGCTCTGTATTAAACAACATGGGCTTGGTGCTAATGTTGCAGAACTTGGGCCACCGCTGCAGTCTTACTCAGCATGCCATCCCATCAAAGCCAGCGCGGTGGCCATTTTCAGCCAGCCAGATTGTTAGCAAGGTGGCAATTTGTCACACTGGCCCAGGGTCTGCAGCCTGCTCTCTGAAACTGATTGCAGCAATAACAAAGGCCCATCCTCCTCTATTTATTGCGTATATTTTATTCAAGGGGGCTGTAATTTATTCATATTTCACGTTGCCTTATTACTGTTTGAACATCTGTTATTTTGCTTTATGGACTGGATCCAGCTCACTGCTCCCTTAATACGTAATGCTTTCATCAGATCTGGACCTCTTATCCTACAGTCATGTTGAATGTGCCCAATTTATTGGCCCTGTCTCAACAAACAGGGATGCTCCCTACTCAATTGCCAAGAGCGTTCTCATCGCAGTGCAGTTTCTTTTTTTTATGTTGTCCTCCTGATGGTCACTCCATCCCCGTTTCCCTGACCTACTACGTCCCTTCTCTTCCCTCACCTTTCTCTCTTCCATTTTCTATCGCCATCTATTCCATTCCCATTTGTCAAGTCCATTTTTACTTTTGTTTCTCGTTTCCTGGCAGTCCCACCTCAGCCTCCAGTTATTGTGGGTCTGGAGAGAGAGGAAGTCAAAGCGGGAAGAATGCTCGTGTTGGAGTGTGTGTCTTATGGTGGAAACCCCCTGGCCACTCTCCACTGGACCAAGGTAAATCTTCGGCACCATCTGTTAAGGAGGCTTTGCAACACACTGTCACACTGGCGAAATGAGCTATTTTAGTTGAACAACTTGCAGTGTAAGCATCCCAGTGTTAGCAGCTTCTGTACTTCACTGAGTGCACCATATGGGACCGTGAAATTATTCAAACATTCTTGATTTTGCCTTTATTTGAATTTCATGTGTATGACTGTGTGTCAGAATGGAGAAGTTCTGTCCAAGACTTGGGAAGTGGACGTCGCAGCGCAGAAGTCCAGCAGTATCCTCATCCTGAAAATCAGCCCCGCAGACAACCAGGCAGTGGTGTGCTGTGAGAGTGTCAATCTGGTGTCCCTGTCACCTCTGTCTGTCTGCCGCAAAATCACTGTGCTCTGTGAGTGAAAGAAATGCTCAATATAGTGCACAGTTCTGGAACACAAACACACACACACACACACTTACACGCTGACACACAAAGCCCTGGCAGGACTCGCAGCAATGGATTATTTAGGATATGGACAAGAGGCTGAGGAATATAATAAGAGTCTTACCTCCAAAACCAATTATTTTGCTGTCTCAGCATAAATTCTAATGCTAATATCATTAATGAAACTAATGGTTATTATGGCGGCAGCCCATATTTCCCGACTGCCTCCAGATTAGAATCACTGCATGCTCTTTCATAGCTGCTACACTAATTCAGCTGAATTGCTTCAATGCACAACCCTGAGGCAGTAAAGCCTACACTTTGTGCGATAGTAACGCCCATGGTTAATGATTATACTTTTCTCTCTGAATGTAAAATGTTTGTTTCAGCAACAATAAAACAAATACAGAATTAATATTCAGCAGCCTTGGTGCATTGAGTCTAACAATAGTCTGATTTCCACTACAGAGCCAGACAATGTTAGTCAGAGCTTTAAATATGATTGATGCACCTATTTTATGTAAATATGCTTTGAATTAGGAACGGTCCTCGTAGAAATCTCTAGCTTATGCTCGAAGTTACTCTAGTACCCCTCCTTTCCTCACAAAGCCCCCAACAGACCCCGGTGCCATGCTTCACAGTCATCCATTCATGGATGTTGAAAATGAGCTGCTGACTGCCTGACTGCGCTTTAGGCACTGGCAGAAGCTGCAGGGCACAGAATACGTCTCACTGGTGTAATATGAATATGCCTCTTTTACCTCACGGCACCTGCTTAATTCCAACAGTCTTTGTGTGTGGCATGCACACATGCATCCCATTCTGTGTCTCGTGTGGGAAAGACACAAATACGTTTAAAGATGTGCATACATGACCCCTCCTTCCCTATGTCTGCCAGCTCAGTCCCCCGGTCTTTTTATTCCCCCAAAGGCTTTATGCAGCTACATCACTTTGCCTGCAGCTATTGTACCCCTGTCTCCCCCTGTGGTTAAAAACGAAGCAGACTTTAGAAACCACATTGAAAACCTCCTGAGAAAACAAGTTGCCACTCAAAGTGATTTTCCTTCTTACCCTTGATGCAGCTCTATGTTTCACATCCCAAAATAGTTGCGCTGCCACTGTGATCAGAAAAGGTTGCTGTTGAATGTACTATTCATGGGCGATATTTTTACCGACTTGTCTATGTATGTTTGCCTATCTGTGTGTGCGTGTGCATCAGTTGAACCTGCAGAGGTGACGCTGTTGGGTTCGTTCACATCCGTCGAGGGGCAGGAGTTGAATCTGGCCTGCTACGCCACCTCCAGTAATCCGCCTGTCCAGATTCGCTGGTGGCTGGGCTACAAGGAGCTCAACACCACTGGTGCAACTATGGAAGAGGTGGGACTACACAGCACACAGTTAGCAAAAGGTTAGAATATGTCTGTCTAAGCAGGTAGACAAGGACAATGTTGGCAAGAGACAGTTTGCACAATGAGTTATAATTAATGATCATGCTGGTCGGTGTAAAGCAAATACTGAAAAAGGATATGTTTTTGTTTCTTTTTTGTGGACACAAGGCATAAAAGATAAAGTGTAAATGCCTTGCCCCTCAGTCAAACTTGCCTTCAGGGCACCAACCAAAAACTTTTAAAATGCCTCCCATTGAATTATAATAATCTTATAAATGAAATGTGACCTTCTGTGAACCTTTACAGATGAAAGGGAAATGGTATGACCATGAGCAGTGTGTCTGAATAGACCTACTGCAGTTTTGCAAATGAATCAGCAGGCGTTTCTAAAAAGAGTATTCTGCTCTTCTCCTATTTTGTGTATGTTAATAAGATCAAAGTGAATAAAAGCTGACACAGAAGATGAGCGTTATTAAACAAGCTCTTTATTCATCTGGCAGCAGCTTTTTCATTTGATCTTACACAAGGCACTCAGTGTGCTGTGTGTGAGCTTTAATGCATCTGAAACAGTGTGAGGTTAATGAAGAGTGACACTCCTGTCCAGTGTCTTTGTTAGTCTTTCTGACTGTGGCTTTTACAGTAATCACCACAATAATGGCTTTAATAACCAGATGTGCTGCACAGGCATGACCACTATCAGGCAGGTGCAAAATAACCCTTTGCTCAATTTATAACCGTGTACAAAGCAGGAGAGTCAGATAAATATGCTTATTTATCACAGACCATGCACAACATCGGTCATTACAGCAGCTAATTTGCCATCTGTATTCTCCAAGACAAACCTGTGTGGGTTGTTATTCTCCCTGATTATTTATTTTTTTATCTCTCTCCTAAGACTGAGAATGACAGAAACCAAGGCTGTCTGTCATATGTGCATTGTGTCTGCAGGGAGACAATGGTGGGATGACAACCATGTCCAACATGACCCACAGGGTCTCCCGGGAGGAGGATGAACTGCAACTCACCTGTGAAGCTTTCAACAAGGGCACACACTTCTCCAAGACCCAGATCACCATACTCAATGTCTATTGTGAGTAAGTTTAAGTCTAGTTTCTTTAAACTGTTGTATTTCAGTAGACATAACCAGCATATAAAAGGAGAATGAAATTCTGATTCAGTACCACTTTTTACATCTTATCAAAAACACATACGTCATGGTTCAGGAGGGCTCTATTGTAAGAAACGTAAAAAGGCATATATATATATATATATATATATATATATAGCTCTTGACAAATACAATTCTCAACAGAGAAACTATTTTCAAGGCCTGCTTTTTCATATAGGAAATATTTATATAAATATATATAGTACATATTTCCATTGAAAATGTTCTATATAACTGAAATTGACTTATGCTCTTTTCAGAGGCCAGTGATGGTCTCTAAATATACCGTATTTTCCGCACTATAAGGCGCACTTAAAAGCCTTTAATTTTCTCAAAAAGCGACAGTGCGCCTTATAATCCGGAGCGCTTTATATATGGATTAATTCTGGTTGTGTTTACTGATCTCGAAGCGATTTTGTGTGGTACACGGCGCTCTGTCAAAATGTTTTAGTACGACTTTTGTAAACTACAAAGCCGCACTGTGCTGCCTATTTCTATGTTTATAGAGTTGGGACATGTTTTTTGACTCAGAGTGAGCGCTCATTGGTTTGTTGGTTTGCTGGGGGCGTGTCAGAGTGAGCGCTTCTGCTTTGCGAGGATCTTTGTTTACGGAGCTGCGAGATCAACACGTGGAGCAGAGACGCTAAAAAACTGTGTTTGTGTCTGTGATGCTTGAGCCTTGGAAACTATTTGTCTTTTTACGAAGTAAAATAAGAACAGTAAAGTCAAGAAAGCAAACCTTGCATCTTTATTGGAGGACTTTTGCATGTTAGCTAACTGTCTAGCTACGCATAGGGATACGCGCTGTACTTGCATAACACGCACCGCTTGCAGCATTACGGCTACCGTAGTCAGGAGCGTCGCGGAGTAATACATACTGTGCTTCATCATAATATTACAGTGTGTGTGTATAAGGACCCCAAAATGGCACCTGTCAAGAGACACGCTTACGACGCGGACTTCAAACTCAAGGCTATCAGTCACGCAGTAGAACATGGGAATAGAGAGAATTCAACATTAATGAATCAATGGTACGGAAGTGGAGGAAGCAAGAAGATGACGTTTGATTTGGCGGTATCAGACTGTTTTTTTTACGTGTTACAACTGAACAAGGTTGGGAGTTATTGTGAATACGCTCATTAACGTTTGAACAATGTTGAGTTATTGTGAACACGTTTAATAAAGTTTGACTGACTGACTTATCTGACTGTTTTGTTTCGCTTAATGCGCCTTATAGTCCGGTGCGCTTTATATATGAAAACAGATCGAAAATAGACCATTCATTGACAGTGCGCCTTATAATCCAGTGCGCTCTATAGTGCGGAAAATACGGTAAACTACTGGGCTGCTAAGCATGTATGGTAACAATAAATGTACTAAAATTGTACAAATATTTTCTAACTTTTGTAACAGACCCCCCTCAAAAGGTATGGCTTGATACTCCCTCTCCAGATGTTCCTCTTCGTTCAGGGACCACGGTCCGTCTCATCTGCTTCTCCACTGGAGGGAATCCCACTGCGACTCTGACTTGGTTCAAGGTTAGCGTTAACTGTATGTGCGTGCTGTACCCTATGTATAGAGTACATACACTTCTTTGTGTAATATTATCCCTTTCCTGTTGTAGAATGGGAAAGTTGTGACTGATGCACTGAGGCCGACATCCTTTGATCGGAGTGTGGCTCGAGAACTGGTCCTGGTTCTGACGGCGAGTGACAACATGGCCACCTACCGCTGCGATGCTTCCAATAAAGCAAAGAAGACCATCTCTGCCCACACTAAGCTCTTGGTTCACTGTGAGTTAGATTGGAGCTCTAACACATAAAAGTCTTTAACTCAGCTGAGAGAAAAGCACAATATCAGATGAATGGATTTATTATAAACCTCTTCACACAGATTTTCAGCTACATCATTTTGTATTCTTCATCTTTATATTGTCAGTGACTGAGGATTGTGTTTTCTTGTTTACTCTTTGGTGCTCCAGTTACAGCAGTAAGCATGAAGATCTCAACCAAACAGGAGAAGCTACGTCGGGGCCAAGGGATAACTCTGGAGTGCCAGTCTGGAAGCAGTAACCCCGAGGCCAGCATCTCCTGGAGTTTGGGCGGACTCAGGTTTGGCAAAGCTGTGGTTGCAAAGGCCCGTAGCAGACAGTGGGTCTCATGCAGCAACATACTCTTATATATAACGCTATATGGCCAATTGTTTATTATTAGCACAGGTTACGCCCCTTAAACATAAAAAAGGGCAGGTGTTGTGCCCAGGAATTCCAGAGACGCCACCAAAAGTGCTTTAAGAAGAAGAAGAACTTCAACGTTCAACAATCTAAATGTGATTATATGATATTCATGCATTTTATCTTTCCCAATTTTTAGACTTGTTTCTCTGCGTTGGACAAGTAATCTGTGGACTGAGATACCAAAATGTTTTTTTCTTTCTTCACTCGGAAAACTTTTACCCAAGAGAAGATTAAAGATAAGAAAACATTGTTGAATCCCAGAAATCAATGTGAACTGACAAAATAAGAACGACATGTGGATATGAACAGAAATTAGAGCACATATGTTTTTAAATCGCTTCCTGCATGAGGCCCACTGACATGTTGATGGGGGCATTTACCTGCAAAATAAACTAAATGACTATATGGCTATAACTATGAGTGTAGCATGAACTTCCTATCCTTCCTGTTGATTGGATTTGCTGGATGCAATTTGTGTCCTAGGTTCCAGGGAGTGGAGCAGCCCCCCAGGAGGGCTCAGTTTGGTGGTGTGTCAGTGCACAGTTCTCTGTCCCTCAATCTGAGTTCACAGCATCATAATCAGCATGTCATTTGCCAGGCCTACACTCCTGTGTTAGCCGAGAGGGCTAATACATTCTTCAAACTTAATGTGCTTTGTAAGTACAGGGTGAATCGTTTCTTTTCATTTCCTTTTTTCTTGGTTTGTTTGTTCCCTTCTTTCTTCTTGGCGAGTGACCATGAGATGTGGTTTCTTAAACGATGCATAATGATGATGTATGATGGTGCAGATGTAAGCTGCTTTACTGCTGTACTTTTGCACAGAAATGTCAGCGTATAGTATGTGTGTGTTTTTTGTTTGCTGGAAAAACCTTTGTTGCGATTTGTGGGTCTGTTGAGCTCTGCGGCAGTGTGTCCTAATTGTGCATTTGCTTTGCTGCATGGCCATGTTTGTCTTTGATGCCATTTCACAGGCAGCAGCCAGCCGCTGCTTCAAAGCTTGGTACTGTGTATGAGTATGAAGGAATGTCACTGTGTGTTTGTGCGGAGCTGCAGTTGGACAACAGTACTGTCACTCGTCATTTTAATGCCTGTCCCTCTCCCTCCCGCGTTGCCTTACTCCCCCGTTGTCTAAGTATGTGAAGTTGGTTAGATCTGGATTTATTGGTGGGATGTCAACTTTCTACTGGTTTGACTCTCATTAGTGTCTCTTCCTGCTTTCATGCTCAATATGTTTTGTGTGTTTGTCTTCTCCTTTGCTGGTTCTTGTCATTCTGTGTGCTGGAGTTTGTATTCATGCCTCTGATTTTTGGTGTAAATCCAACTTCCATAGCTGAATCTTTGTGCCGTTTCTGTGTCAGACCCACCAGAGTTTAGCCCAAAGCAGCCAGCGCAGGTTCAGGTGGTGGAGGATGACATGGCAACCATCCCACTGCTGGTCTCAGCTAACCCAGAGGAGGTCTCCTGCATTTGGCTGCACCGCAGGGAGAAGCTGGTCAAAGGTGATCCAGGGCTATGTGATGGCTCTATAAACCAGGTCCTAGTCGAGCTGAGCCAGCAAGTAAGCACTCAGCTCTGCCATTCAGGGTCTGAATAAAACATGGCAGGTTAGCCAGCATGGGACCCTGCCAAATGTGATTCTCATTATGGCTCTAATGTATGCAGTCTAAATGAGGTTTGCTGTCTCCCTGAATACAACACAACGGTTCTAAACCTGGCTTCTCATGCAGACCGCTGTCATCAGGGCCCTGCTGCACCCACTCTCTTTCTCTGTTAACTGTGTTAGCTCCATCATACGCATCCCCCACCATAAAATGTATCCTGAATGTGGAAACCCAGCTATTGCTGCTGCGGTACAGGAGGTGTCTCTCACACAGCCTAATGTTGGCTTGATGTGGGAATCCAGCCAGGCCAATCAATAATGCAGGATTAGATGTCACTTAGAGACCAGTGGCCAGAGGACACGCGGTTGATGAGCGTGTAATGAATACTTAATTTACCGTTGTTTTGCATGTGTGCGTGTCTCTGCGTGTGTGTGTTTCCATGTTTTCGGAAAGAGGGGAATCTGCGCTACCACTGGTCAGAACAGAGCTCCCTGGAGATCAAGAACGTGACGAGGAAAAATGCCGGAGTTTACACGGTCAAGTGTACAAATGATGAGGGAGTCAACCAAACCTCCGTCATGCTGGACGTTCAGTGTAAGAACCTGCACTCAGAGAATGAATGAGCAGACACATGTATCCCCCCACACACGTTTTAATATTTCAAGGTTTTTACTACTAGTAAAAGTTTGAATAACCGTGCCTGTAGATTACTTTGCCCATATTAACATGGTTCCCACAGGTCCTTAAAATCCTTGAAAGTTTGTGAAATAAATCAAGGCCTTGAATTTTTTTAGAAATAGACATAAATAGAAATGGGTCATTGAAAGTGCTTGAATATATACTGTATATTTACTCAACATTGGTCAATAATACAGTATGTTTTGATGTCTGTATATGTGAAATTGGCTTGAAAAGTCCTTAAATGTTACATGACGCATGGGTGACAGCTGCACCATAACTGCACTTTGTGTTTGGATAATTTTTTTAGAGTTACCTTTGAAAGCATGTTTAATTATTTACAATTATTCATATGGCTTAATTAAAGTACCCAAGAACATTTACCAGAGGAAGAATGGACAAAAGAGATGAAAATAAGAGAAAGGGATGGGAGAGAAAATATAAAAATGGTACTTTATAGAAAATTCTTATTTTTCACTTTCCTGCAATCCATTCATAATTAATCACTCTTTTTTCAGATTCTAGCCTGCCAGATTTGCAGGTAAACCTTTGGGCCATGTGGGTCACAAGCTGAATAGCCTTCTTCCTTTAAATACGAAGAATGAGCCGAATCAGTTTTGCATATAATTGTCAATTTTTGTGTGTTGGATTTAAATCTGTAGACTTCTAACATGTTTTTGTACTTGTCTAAAGCTGCTAAGTGTCATAACCGCTAGTGCATCCAGACACACTGACACACCCAGACATCAACATTCAGCCTCTACCCAGCAACCATGACATTCATTAGGCCTCCATGCAAGGCCGTGCATCTCCAATGCTGCCCCGGGCCACGCCTCGAGCTCCAGACCCTCTGCTCCGATACTGATGATTTAATAATGGAAGTGTTAAAATGTACCTCTGCCTGTTTCACCAAAGCCCATGGTACACACCTAATGGATTCTGCCTTCCTGATCTGACTGGGCTTGACAGTTGTAGATATTCATTATGTATGGAGGATTGTAGTAGCTTTTATGGGTGGCAGTGTAGCCCACTTAACAATGTCGGTCTTGGTTAGCAGGCCAACATCGGTGGATCCCGCCAACCCAGAGGTCTGCGTCTCTCTAGTGTTTCCCTCCGCTTTACTTCAAGTGTGAACATAGGTATAGACAAGGAGGCACTAATGGCTTTATTGTTGCAAGTACATTGCACTCATGGGAAGTATAAAAGAAGTTTGTGAGGTAGGGAATAACGACAAGAAGAGGAGCCAGGCAGTCAGGAAGGAGATAAGACTTAATGAAGAGCTGGTCAGTCTGTCATATGGGAATGTGCTGTCAGTGGAGGGCCTTCTGGGTCAAATGGCCAATTCTCACTTTGGTTGCAGAAGGATCTGTAATCTTCCAACACATAGAGAGGCCAACTAAGACAGGGTTATGAACAAGTTCAAAGGCGAATAAGTTTAAGTGTAATTATAGCGATGCGGCATGCCTGTTAAATGGGTTGGCAAATGATTTGGCATGTTAACCTTTGGTCCTGCCTTAGCCTTGTCCCTTTTTCTTACTCTCAGATGCTCCCAGTGTCAAGGCAGAGAAAGAGCCTGTGTTAGTGAACCTGGGGGAAACAGCAGACCTGATATGTGTCGCAGATGCCAATCCCATTATATCTGGCATGTTCTCTTGGAAATGGCTGGTGAGAGCTCGGATACATAACACACACAAACACACACACACACACACAAACACACACACATCCGCAGAATCATCCCCTGAATTATATTTCCTTTATCTGGCTTGCTTTCTATTATCTTATCCGTTCTTACCGTTTATCACTGGCCTTTCTAAATGCACAGATGCACCATATTTCACTGGCTCTAACTATCCCTCCACCCCACCTCTTCCTGCTCCACACACAGCCCAAATCCAGAAAAATAGCTTTCATTACTGCTGCGTGACTAAAGGGCACATTTGTCAATGTGGCGTGGTCTCTGTATCTACTGATGCCTTCTCCGGTCTAACCCACCCCCTGGCAATAGTGTGTGTCCCGCTTTCAACCTGCACAGCCCCTCCCTTTCCTCTTTCCCTGTGGCTCTCCAACCCTTGGCATTATCTTTCTCTGTCCTCAGATCTCGTTCCCCCCGACGCCCTTCCCATCCCCACCTCAAGCCCTGATCGTTTCCTGCTCAACTCTCCCTCACTGTCTACCTGCCACGCTCTCGCTCTCACACTGCCCCACCCTCCGCCCCCCTACTCCAGCCCTCACCCAGGAGGAGGGGAGTGTGTTTTGAGGGATAGCTGCTGTCTGTAGCTTACTCCACCTCACTTTGTCTTCCACAGGGAGAAGCGATGGTGGAGTTGGGAGAGGAGACCCAGGAAGACGAATCTGGCCTTCTGACCATCTATGATGTGACTCGTGCTCATGCTGGTCTTTACCAGTGCACAGCCGATAATGACATAGCACCCCCTGCCACTGTAGACGTGCAGCTGGTGGTGCAATGTGAGTTTGTAGTATTTAGTCTCAGTGTTAGAGGGGAACAACAAATACATGTAGACTTATTGGGAACATGCACATGTTTTGTTTTCGTACTAACAAATACACAAGTACTTTTAATCCTGTATTGTGTCTTGTTTCTCCATGAATAACCTCCATGCCCATCTTGTCTTGTGTAGTCAAACCAGATCTTCAGAAAGGAGCCCAATGGAGGAAGATAGCAAGCAGAGGGGATGGCACCACTACGGCTGAGGTAGTGTGTCAGGCAGAAGGTATTCCTCGTGTGGACTTCACTTGGGAAAAAAATGGTGTACGCATGGATTTTGCAAACCCCAGGTCAGAGAGAATGCATTATTCTTTTTCAAATGATTTTCTTACTATTCTTTTCACTGTTAACTTCAGTGCCACTGTCAGCATTTGGTTACATATTGATGAATCCTCACAATTAGATTAGGTTTTACCCTAATATAATATATTATTTTGCTATTTCTTGCTATTTCACCACTAAATCCAGATTTAGGGCATTTTATACTTTGCTTTTCACTATGCAAATGCCTGTTTAATGCTTCTTTGATGTGTGAAATTGGGTGACTTAGTGCAATCTGCAGGACATCACAATCCCTGCTGTCTGCCTGCTCAGGATTTATCTCTCTTTCTGTGTGTGTGTGTGTGTGTGTGTGTGTGTGTGTGTGTGTGTGTGTGTGTGTGTGTGTGTGTGTGTGTGTGTGTGTGTGTGTGTGTGTGTGTGTGTGTGTGTGTGTGTGTGTGTGTGTGTGTGTGTGTGTGTGTGTGTGTTGCAGGTATGAGGAGCAGACCGTGAGGGAGGGCTCCTTTCACACCAGCAGAGTTAGGGTTGTAAATGTGAGCGCGGCTCTGGACTATGCTGTCTTCAGCTGCACTGCTCGCAACTCACTCGGCGAAGACAAGCTAGACATCCAGCTCGTCAGCACAAGTACTGTATCTTTGTACATTTGGGGTTTGTGTGTGTATGGTGTGTGTGTGTCTCTGGATGACTGAGGTTGGCCTGTGAAAACCATGTACCTCCAAAACGTCAACTTTTCTAAGATAAAGAACCCTGTCTCAGCGTTGAAGCAATGCATTTTTCAGATACTAATTCAATGGTTTATTTGACTTCAGATGGGGGAGAATTCTCTCATTTCATAAAAAAACACTTCATCCTTCAGTTTAGTTTCAAAATTTGGAGATAAATACTTTTTTTTGGACAGCAACGGTATGCTAAAAATGCTAAAAATGTTTTTTTATTTATTCAAATTAAATTAAATGATTTAGTTGTGTGGAAGGGTCTGAAGTAATAACATGCCACTGAGAATTAACAACCAGCTCTGCAGTTCCAAAAAATATTTAGCCGCTCATAGCCATTCTTTGCTCATTGTTTTGGTGATCTGGCCAGCACATAGACTATAAGGTTGAGTCTTTATGCTCCCATTAACACACTCTTCCCACCTGCCCAGCATGAAATGGCAAAGAGCCTAATTCAAGGAGAGGACTGTGAAAAAAAAGTCAAGCGTGTAGTGATGAAAAGACCCATATAGCAGACTAAACCAGAGCTACAAGGCAGTATGTTGGTTAATGTAGATGTGGAGGTAATAGTTTGCTAAACCTACGTCAGACTTGTGTTGCTTTCAATTTTGTTAGATTCTTTCTGCTCCCTAGTGGTCAGAAATCACCAAATGCATCTTTAAATGAATGGAAAGTGATCAAAGTCAATGTTCTAGAGCACACAACATGTAGGGTTTATGCATATCACGTACTTGGCAGTGGAGCACAAACTATTCCTTTGGTTCTAATTTGGCAGCATCTCAAAAATAATCGTGTCTGTGCTGCTTTGTCCAAGGTTTATCAGCCTTTTCCAGCAACATTACAATAGTGTGGGAGGGCCATTGAACATGCATAATTCTGTAAACTGGAGAGAGCTGTTTCTACTGAGTGTCAGCCCTTTAAGGAACTTATTCCATTGCTCTATCTCCCTCTTATCATTCAGCCCATAGCAGTACTTCACTTCTCCCTCAGATAATGCTGCAGCGATGTGCTTTGCTCTCCCGGCGTGCTTACACTTTCCTGCCTTCAAGCTACCCGTGTATCTTTGGTCCACCTCCATTATCAACACGGTCTTGCTCTCAGCCAAGGCCCACAGCCACCATTGGACACATTTAATGTTTACTATGAAAACCGTAAAATACAATCCAATATTGTCCCTGTTTTTCCTCAGTCATTTTGTTTAGTGCTGTGAATATTCATAATTAATCTGACGCAGTGATAATACATTTTATATGCTTCCTTATCATTTTAGAGCTCGAGTGGAAGAGAGAGGCTTTTTTTTTTTCATAGCATGGTGCTTTTGGATTTGAACGAGTGCGATATCCAAATAAGGCTGACCTCTTCGCCCTGGAATCTTATGAGTAGAGCTGATAGTGGGAATTATTTACTCTACAAACTGGGCTGCAGCCTGGAGCCAAAGACGAGTACAGCGTTCCCTTCTTAGGTTGCTGCTCAACTATCTCTCCTCCGTCTCTCCTTGACTATCTCTCCTGCTGCCCCTAAACCACCCTTCTTTCTTTCCATGCTCCAAATTCAAAATAATCCACTTTCTCTTCACTACCCTGACTGAAGAAGTGCCTCATGTCAGACTGAAGGCCTGGTTTGCCTCCTTTGATCTGTGTTAACAATATTGATAATAATCAAGAGGCTTCATCCGTCATTGCAGGACTTTGGTTGGATAAATTGGACAAATCAGCCACTTCGCTCCGAGAGAGATAAGCCATGGCTCTCTCCATGTTTCCTGATCATTCATACAACAAAGCACAACCTTAAGAAAAAGCAGATAAGGTGGTGCTCTGTGGAAAAGATGGAAGCCTGTGGAATAAACTAAAAAGAGATACAAGTTCTGACCATGCTCATCATCTCTCCTCCCTGGTTTAAATGTGTTCACTCTGTTCCAGAGGTAAACAGTTATTACTGTTTCTTCTGATACACATATCTAATAATAAGAATAATTAGGTTTTCAAAGCCAATTGTATGACCAATGGGAAAAGTCTTCCACTCTTCTATTTCTATCAAGAAGAACATCAGCACCGCATTTTCTTTTAGTGATATCAATTTGTCTATTTTTAACCACTACAAAGCAGAGCGCGGGGAGGCACGCTCGCATCGGCCAGCAGGGCCTCAGGTGTTATTTCAGAGTCTGCAGATATAATCACTTGACTATCTCATGGCACACATCTTCATTTCTTAGCACCTAAAGCCTTTTCAAATAGCCACCCGTCGAGTGAAGGTGTTCTGCTCTTCAGTATTCTCACAACATCGAGAGTACATCTGCTTTTTTTTCTCCACATTTCTTCTTTTCTTTGGCCCTCAGATTACCCAGATCCTCCTTCATCATTTCGCCAAATCGGCTTCTCCCATGACTCGGTCACTCTGGATTGGATCCCCAGCTTCAATGGAGGTTTGCGGCAAAGGTTTCGTGTAAGGTGAGAAGTTAAGAAAGGATGTTGGTTTAAGAATGACACCCTTTCATTATAAAATAATTGTACTTGACAGTACCTTTTGGTTGACAGATACCGTTGGGATCAGTCAGTCAGTTTCCTTTACGTGGACGTCTTTCCTCCCGGAGCAACAACCTTCACTGTCACTGGCCTTCAGCCTGTCACCACCTACAACTTCTCTGTCAATGCCCTCAATGCAATGGGAGAGAGTGGATATGCTGACAACAATGCAGTACTGACCATCACCACCAAGGGTCAGTTTGGAGTAACCCCAGCTTGACACTGAAAAAACTGTGCAACCGTCTGATAATCCTCAATAAATTCAACATAAGCATCATATGCTTAGAAGTTTGGCATGTACGTTTCTGTTATATATTTATTTCTCTACAGAGAGGCCAGACCTAGAAGAAGTCCCAACAGATGATGACTCATTCTCACATAGTAAGTCTTTTATCACAACTCCCTAAAAAAAGCTCTTAAGGGCAGTCGGAAATTGCTGTTTGCACAGCAGCTAGCTTCATTTAGCTAAATCATGTTTATGTATGCACCTCCAAGGCTGTTAATGTTTACTCTATAAGAGAAGCAGTTGTCATGGCGCCCACCCATACTTCCCCCCCCCCCCCCCTCTGCTAGTATTTAAGCAATAAAGAGAATTGAGAAAGGGTCTGTCCCACTTCTAGCATTTCCATAGTACGTCCTTTTTAACTTTCATTATTGTGCATTAAGCTAATGTTTCTAATGTGTTGTGAACTAGGTGCGAGTGGACTGCCCGTCTACTTGACAGTAGTGTTCACACTGGTGTTTGGAGTCCTGCTGGTGTTTAATTCACTGGGTTGCTTCCTCAGATTGAGGTGGAAAAAGAGGCGAGGCAAGACAGGTAACCATAATGATCTTTTCATCCATGAATGCAAAAGTGTTTCCCACATCACTTTCTGGCACTATAATGTCCCAAATCCTCAACAGAACTCTAAAGAGATTACTCCAGAACCATGAGGCAATTGTCAGCTCAGCCTCTCACCCTCTTCTCATCTCTCCATGTCCCTTTTTATACCCATCTTTCCTGTCTCCTCTCCTACTGCTTATTCTCTAAGCTTCTACCTCATGCCACATTCATCCTTCAAAGCTGTCACTTCTGCATTTCGTCCATATCTTTTATCTCATTTGCTAGCGTTATGTCCTCTCTCCATCTCTCCTTCTGTCTCTTTCTATTTGTTCTTCAGTCTAACTGTCAGGATCTCCACTCTCTATCTTGTATTTTTCATTCCTCACCTTCCTCTGCCCTTTGGTTTTTCACATAGATTTTCTTAGATTACTTGTCTTTCATTCACTCTCGCTCTCTGGCCCTTTCATTGCTCTGATCAATTTCAGTGTTTATGAGATGATGCTCCTCTCTTCGAGTTCTAATTTCCTAACACTAAGCCTATTCCCTCCTGTTTCTGTTCCCCCTGCAGGGAGTAAAGGAGGCAATGTGCTAGATGGAAAGAAGAATGAAGAGGAGGGGTAAGTTAAGGCCCTGCAGTGGAAATAATAAAGAGACACACATCCAATCCACTCTGAGAAGTCTGAGACCTTGTCCATTGACTGAATGAGCTTCTAAAAACAGCCAGGCAGGCAAAACAACAAGCCTCTGTCAATATCCATTCATATTAGTGTCATCAAATTTGCACCACGATCCTGCAATAAATGTGTACAAGCACAACATGATACATTGTTAGAAGAACTTAATGTGTGCAGTAAAAAATGAGCTATGTGTTCCGAGTGTTTTGCATCTCCGGCAGTTCATATTAAGGGAGTGAAAATTGATAGGAAATTAATCAAAAAAGTAAAAGTAGATGACAGAATCTGATTTCTCCATGCAGATCCAGTCAGTCAACTGTAAGCAACTCCAACAAGTATGAGAGCAGAGAAAAGATCAACGCCGCAGCCCAGCGCACGCTCCTCGTCGACTCTGGATCTGAAACTGACAGCAATGTCTACGAGAGCTATGCAGCGGTAAGAACGGGAGAGAGGAGGAGAAGTAGAAGTTAGAAAAATATGCAGAGACACAGAGGAGGCTGAGTAAACAGATGAGGTGAGGAAAGAAGTAAGGCAGGGGGTGATGGGATCTGGCAGAGGAGGAAGTAGAGGATTCAGCCATAACAAGGACAATGGATAGATAAACTAATGAAACCTTTAGCTGTGCATAGAGATGGAACACAGATCAATACCTCACAATTAGCATTCAAAATGCACATCGATCTCGGAGAAATTATCATTTTGTACTTTAAAAAGGCCAACAAGAATTTGAACCTTGAAGAAAACAGTTGAGTGAGGTAGAAGAAAACAGATAGCACTGTGCTGCCAGGGTGGGGTATAATGAAACCTCAAATCCCAACAGAGGCTGGCTTTATTTTCCCCCTCATTTAAAACACTACATACCTGTAAGGGTTGGTTCAGCCACATTACCAATACAAACACATTTCCCCGTCTCCCTGTAGTGTTATCTGGCCTTGAGTGCAGATAGTGTTAAAGATTTTGGACTACACCCCAACACAATTGAGACAACATCTGATGCTATAAATCCCTATCAATCAGGATTTTCCCCCTTACTGTCAACCATTTTCATCCCAACTGTTTCTTCAGTATTTGTCTGTATTCCAATTAAAACGGTCTATTAATAAAAGTCTATTCACCTCTGTTGTATAAAGCAAGGATAACATAAAGTTGAAGCAAGGTGGAATTGTTTTAGAGGCTAGTGAGAAAATAATGTGGGTGAAAGGGCCATCCAAGACTTCCCTGCACTGATGCAACATATGTGTCATTGTCATGTAACTGGAGTTACTTCAGGTCAAAGCTGATCTGATGCTATCTCTTCTGTTAATTTCAGGAAAGTTCCCATTATTATTACCCCACCGGTGACTACATGCCGCCTCTCAGCACACTCCCTGAGGAAACACGCAGGCACGGTGAGGCACAAATATGCGTCAGCGTAAACAAGACAACAGTAAACACACGTTCACGTTCCAAAACACGATGCAGTCCGAGACAATCGGGAGCTGAATCTGTCGTTGTTTGAACTTGTGGCAAACAGCTTAGGCCAAGTGGAGAACTTTCTAAATTAATCTTATTGTTTGCTAGTAGCAATTATTCATGTTTTGAGTATACATTTCCATGTGCTCTTCAAGATGTCACGCACCTCCCTGTGGACACTAACAGCCATCTGTATGAAGACGTAAGAGACGGGGGTCTGAACCAGGACATCCTGGCTTCCCCTCTTCCTTCCCCTCCGTTCTTGTTCGACCACAGATTGTCTCTTCAAAGGAATGAGTGGAGAGCCTTCCCTCAGGTGTGTAAACACAACCCTAACCTATGATGATAGCTCCTACTTGATATATGATTTTACATTTATTATCACAATTCAGTTGTTAAATTAGCCATTTACAAAGGTAGATGATGTGCTGCCACTTTAGCACGTATTTAATGGTAACTGAGATGCTATCTGTCTCACAGCAGGCTGCTGGGAGAGGGAGAGGTGTTCGAAAACCTCAGAGAGATTCCGATCTTCCCTTTGAACTACGAGGAGAATTAGTTTAGAGTGAGAAGGTCAGAGCAAACAAATACTCTATGATACTGCTCATTGATAGTCATTGCTAGTGTTGTGTAGCAGATATTGAATGCAAAACGTGTTGAATGTTATCTCACAAGTCACATTGAATGTAACTGTCACATGAGTAGAGTGGAGCTGAAATGCTTGATGTAATATTCCATTTAATACAGTATTTCTATTTGTTTTGTTATTATTCTTAACGTTGAGTGTTTTCCTCAGATTGAGTTAACTTAACATAGATAATTGAAGAATCTTAAGAAAAGCAATTAAGAATGGCAGAATGATTTGAAACAATATATATATATATATATATATATATATATATATATATATATATATATATATATATATATATATATATATATATATATATAAATGCTACTGCATGTGCTTTTTCCTTTTACACAGATCAGACACCAGTTTATTTTATTCTCCCTCTGTGATATTACTCCTCCTTTCACCTCTCTTTGTTCTGCCACCTTTACCCTCTTTCTTGGAGCCAAGTCACAGTCACTTCCCACATCCCCCCCCCCCCCTTTTTGGCCTGCAGGTAGACATGAATCACTCAGTTAGAGACAAAAATGGACTGACAACGCTGTGGTTGGCAATGGGGCAGAAGCAGCACAGACTCACAGTGCCACCCGAGCAGACAACATTCTTTTTGACCCATCCAATGTCAACATTTTGAAACATGTATCAAGATGAAACCTGACGACAGTGGCCTGTTCCTCCCCTCTCTAATACAAAGAGTAAGGCCGTGAAGATTCCTACAATGGGATAGTACTGAGTGGTATTTAGCATGGTTTTGTCTTCAGTAAGGTAAAGCAATATCTAGGGCCAGACTCTAATCCTGTTTTCTCTCGGATTGAAGTTTAGCTCACAGAGAGAGTGAGAGACCGAGCAGGGTATTAGGAAATCTACTCTCCTCCTCCTTTGGTTTCCATTATTGCTCAAATTGTAGTTCAATGAAAAATAATCCACTGTATAGCGTTACACCACAGCCAATACATTAATTAGAGTATTTATAGAACACACATCAAAACCGAAGTTGCTTTACACGAGGCAGCTAATTAAAATCGACAAATTATAAAATCCAATATAAAATCTAATAGAAATGGAGATTTTATAACAAGATAAAACTAATCCTAGCAATATAACACAACAAAAATAAAAAAATAACTTGAGACTAAGAGTCTACAGCAGGGGTGCCCAAAAGGGGGGCCCAAAAGGAGTGCCTAAAAGGAGTGCCCAAAAGTTTGTGATCGACCGGATAGATCGTGCACCGTTAAAGATATACATATATATTCCTCCAACGGAACCCCGCGCCCCTGGAAATTCAAGCTCTGTGTATTTGTGTAACTTCATCTTTTAATGTTCACTGTGCAGAGATCAGAACGTTTCCATGGCTCTTTTAGGTTCCCGCTGCCTTGTCAAATACGCA
The DNA here is from genome assembly GCF_900634415.1 of Cottoperca gobio. Lineage (NCBI taxonomy): Eukaryota > Metazoa > Chordata > Actinopteri > Perciformes > Bovichtidae > Cottoperca > Cottoperca gobio. Next base: position 13,191,600 of record NC_041370.1, on the reverse strand, counting down.
AATAGTGCCTGGGCTCTTATTATATCTGTAAACAGCCGTTATGCATGCTTTCTGGTTCTGCTTCCAGCTTCTACTTTTCCCTCAAGCACGATTCGTCACATCAGACTCACACGCAAAGCACAGCACAGCACAGGCAACACATTTAGATGAGACACACATTTAAAGAAAAAATGGTATATTCTTAATTTATTGATTTCTTTTTTTATGAAGATGATGTGGTTTGCTTCATGACTTGTTTTTCTAGCTGCACCAAGCTTCACACAACATTATAACTACTGTAAAATAGAGTTGAAATATGTACTGAGAGAGGTGATATTTAAATCCGGGTGAGGTTGTTGTTGTCCACACATTTGTACAACCTACTCAATTCTGTTTCCTCAATGGGGCCAGACTCCCTGGAGATAAATCTCAATGTTTCACAGAGCTGCGTTCCCTCAATTAGGCTCGCTATTCTCCATCATGAGCTGTCAAGGTGTGTTTGTCTCATTACTGAACAATTGTTTAAGTTCCTGTCAAGATGACTGCTGTGTTCATACCACAGCCTGTTCATGATGCATCATTTCTGCTCAGGCACAAACAGTAATCTGATAAACTGAAGGCTTGACAGCTCATTGCTGAACGTCAACCTCTGTTTTTCCTCATGAACGTTTTGATATGATGCGTTCAGGTGAATCTCGAGGGAGCTTGAACATTTAGGCTGCACAAGTGCACAATTAAGTCAACAGAGAAACAAAAATGGGACTTTAATTACTTCAGCTCTAGGAGTGTTTTTTACCCCTCTCATGAATGTTTTTTTTATTTTTTGGGGGAAAAACAAATCTGAGATTGAATAACACTCCTTTATTACTTTAACAGGTGCTACCAGTGGGGAGCTTACTCAAATTGAACTCAAATTGCTGCAAACCCTGTCATTGCTTTCATTATTCACAGTTTTCAATTTGAACTAAATAGAAATCAAATCAAAAGCAACCACAGGTCTTACAAATTAGAACATGAATTTACTGGCAGTTATTATGACTCACTTTGTGGCTGCGCTCTCCTGTTGTCAGTAAGGATGTAATTTGCAAACACAATTGAGTGTTAATTTGTTGCAAAATTCAAATATAGAAAAGCATTAATCTCTGGGAAGGTATACAGTGTATTCAACGAAAGCAACATATATTTCTGTTTCAAGTCTCATTTAAACCTGGGTTTTTTTGTTTACCATATGTAAGCACATTTAAATCCACACGTCCCTCATCTTACTCATTTAAATGCACACATACTCCCACTCTAACACTAGGATAAAATGATGACTAGAGGACAAATAAATTGAATAAAAAGCTGTTACTATTAGTATGATACCACATTCTGTACAAATACATTTCCGTATTCATACATCACTTTCTGAAATGTATTTTCAAATGTTTATCTACACATGTATGTAAACTTACATCCATACATAAAATAAATATTGTCTGATGAGGAAAAATAAAGAGCTAAATCAGCTCATCAACAAAAATGCCCCGCAGGAGTGATGAAAACAAAAGAATGGAAATAAGGAACAAATTATTAAGGAAGGAAGTGTTCTTTAACAAAAGCCTCTCCCTCTCTGTGTCTGTCTGTGTGTCTGTGTGTCTGTCTGTCTGTCTGTCTGTCTGACAGCCTTTGTCGATTTCATTTTTTTTATTTAACACCAACCCAATCCAACCCCCACAAAACAGCATAGCAGAGTTCTTCTGAGTCAGCTCTGGCATTGTGTGAGTGTGTAGCATGTGTCATTACCACCACCAAGTTGAAAGAATTGTACAAAAAATGTAGCAAGCACTTAGAGCTTCAGGCGTAGGAGGAGTAGTTTACTGTGATTAGTTTTCTCTTGTGATGGACACAGCGTATGGCCTATAACAATCCACAAAAGTAAAATAAAATGAATTTGCTGACTTCAACACTATGCTTCTAAGTGATGGGAACCTTCATAGAAATGCAGTGGAGTCAAAAGTACAAAATGTAAGTGTGCTTTACTGTCCAACACGTTCTACTTATCATATTTGTGTACAAGCAGATTGTGATTGGTTACCTACAACATACTACAGTAGGATTGACTAAAAGCATAAAATGAGCAACCACTTATTTTTGTTTTGCATCTGAAAACCACTGTGTTAAGGCTGCTCATTATAAAGTGCTAACAATTTATTTAGAGAAACCATAGAATTGTGAGTGAGGACAAGCTGATCCAAAAGCACTCTGGACAAAGAATGTCCTCTGCTCGTGTGGATGAATTGCAGGCTTTGTCTGCTGTAACAGTCTGGATGTGTGCTTCTGTTAGGTCATGCTGGTGGGTCACAATCACACCAATCCTGCAGCCTTGAAGAAATAGTAAAAAAATTTGACAAAAAACCCACAGATGTGTCTCAGGTTAAACTGCAACTCAACGTGATCATGAAAGAGATATATCTTTTTTATAAATATCTTTTTTAAATATACTCAAAATGTGCTTCTTTATGCTTTTTGAAAATGTTGGTATTCAAAGTAAAGAATATAGCCATAGTTATTTACAGCTACACATATTTTAGAACATCCTCAATATCAGTGTGTTCAATGGAGGATATTTAATAAAACTCTTAAAAAAACTCACCAATAAAAGGCAGACAATGATTAGTCCAACAGTATTGCATTTTATATATATATATATATATATATATATATATATATATATATATATATATATATATATCAACAGTTTCTCATTAAAACAAGGTCATCCATATCTTGTTTGTGAGACAGCAACATGATGACAGCTGGACCTGTGGACAGAAAAGATTGTTTAAACATGGAAAAAGACAGCAAGCTAGACGGGATGACAGACAGGCAAAACACACATACAATAGAAACAATAAACAGGTACAATAAAAGACAGTATACTGAAGGGAGAACAGAAATAAAGTAGGACGACAAGCTGCCGTGCTGAGAGAAGGCTGAACTGCAGACAGAGATCATAGCAGAGTGAAAGACTGGAAGGCAAAGAACAAGAAGGAGGAGGCCATGTCATGAGAAAGAGTGGGTGAGCGAGAGAATGAAAGACTGAAACAGAGTTCAGACAATTGGATGAGGAAGTACTGAGAGCATGTACATGGGTGTGGTTGGTTAGCCGTTAGCCCATCAGCCTTTCCGAAGTGACATACAGAGGAGAGCGGCGTGGATGATGAGGCTGTGGATGAACCTCGGCACTCGGGGAGCTCGCAGGATGGATACTAAGGTAAGCATAATAGCCTGGATGAATGACTAAATATGAGAAGGCTGAGAGGTATTTTGGTGAGGTGGACTGAAAGGAGAGATTGATGGAGGATGACAGACAAACGGATGAACAGACAGACGGAGAGTGAGTGAAAGTGCTAGATGTGACAAATAGGCAGGCAGGTCAGGCTAGGGGAAGGGAAAGACGCCTGTACAGCCCAGGGGACACAGGCCTCATCTTGACATATGCTCTGGAGTGAAATGAAGATTGGCATGACCTGCTAATCTGAGCTGTCACAACTCATGACGGCCACAGACGCTCACCTGTCACACTGCTCCAAGCCCGGAGGACGAGCTGCCACCAGGATAGGTCAAAGATCGAGATTAATTTTCTGCTGGGGGTGGATTCAACCCGAGCCACTGGCCTAGACTTCCATTCGTCACTCTACCTGCCTCTGCTCGGCAGCTGCTGTTCTCTGTATTTTTATAAAAGCATGCAATATTGGACAGCTTTTTGCCTACATCTGTTTTTATATAGTGTTTTGTTTCAAGCTAGGGGCAATATGTTGTGAGGGGGTGGAACAAGTATGTTTTTCCACTGATTCAGACAATGCTGCTCACCAGTACAGGAGTATCATTATGCTAAAAGAAGTTGTTTTGACACATCCTCCAATGCAACTTATTTTAAATTGGTGACAGTAGGAAACTTAAAAAATGTGATGAAGTTTGATCAATAGTGCCACAAAGTTCAGCACAGACACGTGTGGGAGGATTGCATACACAATGTGCGGCCTCAATCACTCATTTTTTGACAAATGAATAAGATAAATGTGGATTTTACAAAGTTTGACATTCAAAGTAAGAATGTTATGTATTCACGCCGCGTGAAGAGTGGGAGATGTTGCTGCCTTTGTGCTTTAAGAGGAAGGAGAAGTAGCCATGTGGTCCTCAACCTCAATAAGTGCAACTTCCTGTCTGTTAAATTTGCATAGCACAAAATGTTCCTGTGTGAATGCTCTGTCGCTTCAATCCTTAATTACGTTTTTTATGCATGTTCACCTTGTTCCCTGGTTAGACAATTGTAACATCAGAAGCGTGGCCAAACATGAATTAACTGTCTTTCTGTATGCTAATGAGCAGACATTTGTCTGGATGTTGTGTATCAGGCTTTGGGTTACTTTGCAGAGTTTGGATAAGGTGATAAACACAGATTGTGATAAAGCTGCACAAGTTGAAATACAATTTGTTAAGACATCAGTTGAGATACAACTTGGTTCATACTTTCTTGCATCATTGTTTCACCTCCTCTCCCCATAATATGTTTTTTTTCTTCCTTTCAGATTTATTTGACCTCTTTGACCTTCTTCCTGCTTGTCATGTTAAAAGGTGAGTGTATTGAGACAATTGAGTTTAAAGCAAGTCGTAGCTTTTGCTGAACAGCAACCAATTACAACAACAGGATAATGCTATGCTAAAACAGAAATGTTCAAATTCAGCTTTACAGTAGTAGAGGTGGCAAAGTGTCATAAGGTCAGTAATTAAACTCACTAATGTCAGGTATACAGCAATATGTATCTAGCGTTTGCCAACATTAGCCAAAATAAGCTAATAGTCATACCAGATGAGGTAAGACTGTAGCAGCAAAGCGCCTGAGTGTATTGAATTGCACAAGGGTGTGTTTTATTTCTCACGAAAGTTCAACATATTGCTTGTAAGAGGAATAATGTGTTATTTCTTCTTTCAGTAGTGTGCCACTTTAAACTGCAGTTTACATACTAGCAACTTAAAAGGGTGCACCATCTGTTTAGTATGTCACTTCCATAAAATTAGGGGACTTGTAAGAGACAGATTTTTAAAAGGAATAGGCAAAATTGAGTATACATTATACTGTGGATCCTAATGTGGGCTTGGAAGACTGAAGGTCCAACTTTATATCATATAGTGGAGCTCAGACTAAAGAACTTAGAACTACAGATTACTTTAATAAAAGGTTTACAGCAAACAAACACCACACGCAATATATCGGGTACATAAAAAAATAGAATCAGCTATAAATTTTAACACCCTTAGTCAAGTTTCCTGCATATGGGTTCATTAAAGTAGTTAGAATCACAGCATTAGCCCGAGAAAGTAGAAGTTTTGTAGAGTTTCAGCACTAATTGGAAGGTGCTGAGTGAGTAAACAGACAACGGGCTCACTGTCCCGCAGGCTCACACAACAATCCAGCTCTGTTGTAGCCAGAGGTTTTGTAAGAGCTACTTCTTTGTAACTGTGCTGCACTGCCCCACTCATAGGACTATTACTGTGGCATACTCTCAGTGCATCTGCAGGCCTCTCTCCCCTGCATGGCCAGACACATTCTCTAGTCTGGCCTCTGCCAGGAATACATCACAGCATTGTTTGAGAAAGTCACTGGGGTAAACAACACTGCTCTTTGTTCTTCCTGTAAAGTTTAGTGTATCGAGGACTCGCTGTGAGGCTTCATCTGACTTGTGTTTTTGGTGATTAAAATGTGTCTTTCCCCCCCCCGCAGTGTCAAGGGCTCAGACTCCCACAACCGTGGATCAAATGGAGTCTGTGAGCAACAATATTGCAAGCTTAACAACAATGCCCGCTGCTTCGACTCCCACTGGTACGCTACTCGTGGCTATCCTGAAAAAAAAGACACTTTGCAGCCTCCTCAGTGTGGAGTTTTCATTTTTTACACTTACTATCCATATTCATATATGTTAGTCATAAATATTATTTCTAAACTTGTATCTATCAATCTGCCTGCCTGTCTAGTGGTGGAGGAGAGAAGTTGGTCGTGGTGGAGCCAAATGTAACTTTTTATACACTTTTATTTATTTATTTTATAAATTCATCATATGGTTAGTGTATAAAATCGTAATCTGTAAAGTAACATAGCTGAAGAGAAAAAACAGCAACATCTATCTATCTATCTATCTATCTATCTATCTATCTATCTATCTATCTATCTATCTATCTATCTATCTATCTATCTATCTATCTATCTATCTATCTATTCATCTATTCATCTCATTTCATGACAAAAGGTAAGGCGTCTTTCAGTTACATTTAATTCAGTTGCTTTCTTGATGAAACAGGAAAAGGAGCGGTGAGCAGAGTCACCAGAGATGCTGACTCCTCCCCAGAAACTCCCCCTGCAAAACGAACCACAAGCCAGCACATTAGCGGCACCAGCAAACCAGTCAATGTCAACACCACCAGATCAGATAAGAATTCAACAGGTAGTCTGGTGTGTTGTTAGTGCCGTATACGTGACACCCATAATTTCAATTCAACCTAATGTGATTTTTATGTTTCTGTCCCTTTAGCTCCCATTGAGGGAACAACAACACTGCAAAAAAAGGTCACACCACCTCCAGGTAACAATCTGCACCATCACCCTCACATGTTTAAACACCCATTGAGTTTGGCTGATGGATAGACCGTGAGCACTCCAGCAGGCTATAACATTCCCTCACACCAATAGCAAAGGCTTGCAGTAAGCTTTCTCCCTTTAGGAACTAATTATGAGGTAATTAGAAAATGTTAAACTCCCTGTCCTTGTTGAGATACAGTACAGAGGAGTATTTCTGCTCGATTTTACAGCACTGGGGAAAGCGAGAGAACTAGAGTGAGAGCGACAGAGAGAGCACTGATATGATTTAAAAAGTGCCAGCCTAAATTTCCTAAGAGAGCCATTCTACTGAAATATTCAGAAATTCAATTAAAAATAGAGTTAAACATAGGAATGCACCTAGAATTTAATGAGAAATAATTATGTATGGACTCGAATGGCAAAGATAAGGAGACCATATGCTCCGATATACAAAACTATGCTTTCGCATTATTCTTTGCATTAAATACAGAGGTAAAAGGATCCATAACATTAAAAAAAAGTCATGAAAACTAATGTTTAACTGTCTATTTTTTTCATCCACAGTGACATCTTCCCCATCCGTAACTAAGAGAACTACCAAAACTGGGACCCATCAATATGTTGCCTGGGGTGACTAAAAATGTTACTACTCCATAGTTACCTTAAATGCCACAGGCGTTGCAGTTTCACTGTTATCTCATGGCAGACTGACAGTATCACAATTCCCTGTCTTCCGAACAAAACCCATGGCGGAGTGGTAGAATAGAGCACCTCACGTCCTCTCTTGCCAACAGATTAATGCTTGATTGTACCTTATACAAGAAGAGATAAGATATTTGTGTCCTCATGCTGTACTGGCTTACCATAGATAGGGTTTTGATACACCACCAACAGCATGCCAGTGGGGCCAGTAGATCTGTCATGCTATCTCTGACTGTTGGTCCCCGGTGATCCTCTCTCCTTTTTTTCTTCCTGTGTGTTCAACATTCAAACTTAATGCAATACTTTTCTTTCTGCTTGTACTTCTTATAGACTCGGAGTGGGATGAAGATTTCACCTATGGTAAGAAGCTACATTTGACAATTTTCTTGTGTTATTACCTGTTGTGTCTATGGTGTTTCAATCGTGTTTTATGTGTCCAGATTATAAATCCCTGCGCTATGCTGGACTGTCCATTGCAGCAGTACTTTTCATCGTGGGCATCATGATCATTGGCTGTAAGTATGGCTCTGAAAGCCACTTTTGTCATTTGTAAACTACTGTAATTGTAATTGTATTCAACTGGCCTGCTCACTGTTTTGCTTATCTCTGACTGTAGGTGGCAGGGTCTGTCGCCTACCCAGCTGTCACAAGAGGTCATCTAAGTAAGTTCTTACAGCTTTTTATTTCAATAATTCTAGTGACTGTTAAAATTATGTATTTTTTGCCATGTTTGAGAGGTGCATGATTAGCCCAAGTGCTGAATAATTTAAGACAATGAAAGCTGCCGGACAAAAGCGATGTTTGACTAAATTACAGTCCGTGTGCATGAAGGGCAGCCGTGCTTATAACACGCCGTTAGGAAAACTGCGGTTGAATGAGTTAAGTAATTTATATCACAGGCTACTGGGTGATATATGGCGAACAATCAGTCACTTCAGACATATAATAGCTCAACAGAATGCTGACTAAAATCTCTGTGATGATTAATAAATCAAAAGGATTATGATTAAGCTATTTGTTGGGCGAAACTGTAACTGCAACAGCTGCAAAGCACATTATTTATTTTCCTTACAGTTGAATATTTGTGCTTGATATAATTCATTGCTTAAATAGTGCCTGATTCTTGAACTGTTCTGTTTTTTTTTGTCCAGATCATATCGAGTAGCCCAAGGCTAAAGAGAGCATGTGTACATTGATACAAGCGCAGAGCTAAGAAACCAACCAGGACTTCATCACGGGGAAAAAACATGTGCGTGTGAATGTGGATTGACTGACTGTACGCTGCTTGGTAACAGTGACAAAGAAAAACACTCAATAAACATAAATGATTCATGTTGAAGAAAAAAAAGTGACATTCGCTTAATCTTTGTCAAATGTAATTTCTATACTTGGAAAACTGCACTAAAAAAGTAAAGTGATTATTTATCTTGGCAAATGATGGAGATGATTCATATTTGAATCACACCTTCAACCATGAAGCGGGCTTGTTTCTAATGACCTTTTTATCTTATAACTGATAACACAGCCATAGGCAGTGTCTCACAGGATTATTATTAAAGGTTATGAAGAATAACCCCGCAACATCCCATGTTTGACAATCTCGCACACCACTTATGTTTTGTCAGGATCTAAAACTGAGAGCTGGGTCACTTCCTCTTCCTGATAAACACTGCATGCTCTTCACACTTTCAATCTCAACAAAAACGTGATGTTTAGTAAGGGGTGTCTAAGCCTCTTAGTGGCTCTATGCTTGTAAGTGAGTAAAGCCCTAGATTAAACACGATCCACTGGCGCATAATCTTTGCATCCATATGGCATCAAAATGATGCAGACAACAAAATGGGAGAAACCAAGCAAATTTTTATAAAAGATTTCATGTCAAAATCAATACAGAGTTCAGCATACCTACATAATATACAGCAGTATTCACTGTTCTAATTGCTATCAGAACAAAATCAAAGAGAGAGCAGATGTGCAAACAATCGATTCATGGTATATTATGACCGCAATTGTTTTCTTTTAAGAGAGATATATATATTTTGTAAATAATTATATAACGAAAAACAGATGTGAATGCCCTTGGCACAAATAATACATACAGTGTGAGTACATCTGGTTATGCAAGTGCATACGAACATGTGTATTCAACATTAAGTCATAAGTAATATTTTACATAAGAGTTTTTGGCAAATACCTGACTCTCACCCACCACAAACATTTTTTTAAATGAACAGTGGAGATAAGACATCACCCCTTAACAAGTGTATAAAAAGACCATTTCACCAAACACAATATTCTTTTTCCATCAAGAGACACAATGCAAATATATAGGTCTGTAAATCTGTAAATACATACAATATATTATATAAGTTATACAAAAGGCTAGAATAATTGCGCAAGGTCAGGCAATGCCTTTAGTACGGTGGCCCTGAAAGAGCTACACGATACATCTTTAGAAAACACATGCAACTAGACAAGACACAAATAAAATGGAGCAAACATCCTGCACATGCACATTTAAACACAAGAATGCTGCACGAACGTGCATTTGTAGCACGTTTCTTGATTTGGTTCTGTATTTGCAGCAGGGTTTTTTCTAAATGCGTGTCATGTGTGGTCCCATTGATTAAGAGGTTTTCTTCATTTGCTTACGTTAAGTCTCTTTGCATAGGTTTTCTTAAGTTGCAGTGCATTGACTTCTCAGGGACACCGTACACTATCCTGTAAAGAAAACAAATGAGCCAGTTCAAAAAAGAAAAAAAGAAAAATCTGAACCTTTTCCACATCCCATTGAAAAACAAACAAAAGCTCAACGTCTACATGTGTTACATTTACAGATGTAGGGTCACAGTAGAGCGGCTTTACATGGGGGAATAAGTGAGTAGAGTTTGGTTACATGCGAGAAACAGGCTGGACTAAATACTGTATTTCTCTTTGGAGTCTTTTTGCTTTCTGCAATTTGGAGAAGAAGAAAAAAACCTTGAAAAGAAAATACTCAAATGTTATTCCATTGTGGTTTGTTAGTCCAACAGAAATACTGAATATGAGTGAATATTATTTAAGACATGGGGAAAAAAACTGAAATGTTTTGTACTGCAATTTTTGTCCAATTGTCCTCGAATTGAAATGCTGACACATATTGAAGGCTTATGGGGCAATGCTACGCTTTTGAGAAATAACACATACTGTACAAACAGTGCTCAAATACCAACAGAAAAACAAACGCACAAACAATAAATCACATCTGCCAATTTGTTTGTGTTAAATAAATTGGGATGCATCATTTTTTAAGGCGACGTCTCAGCACAGACCTATAGCTGCTGCACACCCTGAAGAGGACGTGACTGCACAATTGTTTTTGCTCTCAAGTCAGGCTGGAATAGAGCCAAGCTCTGTCCCCAGTGGCGAGATTAGCTGCAAGATTTAGTGGAGGAGCAAAATAAGATCCTGCTTTGACAAATCCAGCGTTTAACCCCATGTAGCCATTCCCAGTATTGCTTACTCCATTATAAGTGTCTTCATGAAGCCACAAATTAAATACTGTCATGTCGAACGGGAGCATGTCCCATTCCCCTTTAACCTTGGCTACAGAAAGTTCCCTCCACTGTATTTGAACAAATAAGGCAACCAGTGCACAGGGTTCTTGGATAAAAAGCTTTCTTTCACAGGGCATGATTGATTTCCATTTAAATGAAAACAGAGAAGGCATTATACCCCGAGTGTTTGAAACAAAGCCAATGTTGGTATTTTCCCAATCATCCCCAGGACTTTATTTGATTTGTGAGATTATATCCCTCCCTCACACCCAGCTTCTTTCTACCAGTGTGAGACGTTAATCTAACTCTCTACAGCATTCAGAGAGCTACTGTGTTTACAATCTGCAGGACTAAAGTGAAAGCCTTTCAAAACGAAACAGAGAGGGGGGAAAAGAAAAATATCATCCTTCGTGGCGGGCGATTAATTTTCTGCCTTGCAAGAAGATGTTCACACTGGCTATTTCCAATGGTTTCTTTTTTTTACTATGGTTGAGAAGAGGGGAAACAGGTTTTTATCTTATTGCACTGCCTCCTGTCATTCCTAATGGGCCAAGAACAGAAGGTGTCAGACAAGTGAAGTGAGCACTGGGCTGGCTTAGTGTGGATTAGCATTGTTCGTCTCACTCATCGACCATTTACACAAGACAACAGACAGGTCTGTTCCTCATGCCCCAAATCAAACGCAAATACAGTTTCACTGCATAGCTGGTGGGAATAATTTCTTGTTTCAGAATGTTAAAAAAAAAGGGAGCTCTGGCTGTGCTAAATTATCCCTTTTAACAAAAGAAGCTTTAAGCCATATTCACTGTCTTTGATTTGGATTCCTCAAATAGAATCCAATTAGAAGCTTTGAATGCGTTCCAAATGTCCCCGGCTAAATTGCGTGTATGTGGAGTATAAACGGCTGGGACAGAGACAAAAGTATACAGCAGAAAAAACAAACACATATTGTATATGTATTGATAGTGACTTGTGTTGTAGCGAGCTATGAACTGCATGTTGAGAAGTAGGCTGTTGTGCAACGAAGTCTAACTATCCTGAGTCGAAGAGTAGGAGATGACATAGACCGGTGCATTGCTCCTCTCTTGTCTGTCATTAGGACTGCTACCCCACCAGGAACTAGACATCCCCTTTCTGGACCTGCTCTGTAGGCACGGAGTAGATTCTGAAGAGGGAGAGAGGGAGAACAGGCCACAGGAAGGGAAGGGAAGGCAAGGGAAGGGAAAGGAAGGGGAGGGGAGGAGACAGGGCAAAAAACAAAAAGTATGTCACCTTCAAGATACTTTTAGGTTATTTCACAGTTTGTTAGCAGAAAGAAACAAGAAACATCCCTCTGTGTCGGAATTCAGGAAACGACACGTCTGCCTCATGCAGGGCTCTGAGAGGTGCACGGTGACTGCATCACCTCAAAACACAGCTCATCCCCAGGTGGGACTTATAAACTTGGCAAGGCACTGTTGATCCAACAAGGCAGAGGTTGCTGTGTGATTAAGCCTCTTTTTAGCAGAGCGATCAGTCAGCACCAAACACTGCCAGAGCTGGCTGCATCCCCGGGAGGCAGCCAGTAATCCTGCAGAGGAATTTAACCCTTGCAGATTGTCTTGGGTGTCTTCTCTGCAATGGCAGTTCTCCTGCTTCTGCTTGGAGATCTCTGGGGACTAACTTGAACTCTGTAACCTCTCTCACCTGACCTGCAGATCATGTATTACTGCATCGCAGAACAAAAAAAAAACTAATTAGTGTGCAGAAAGCTTTACTAGAACTAACTGCAGGTAAATAAGCAAGGTGTAGAAGGGAGGCAAAACAAGTGTCAAGAGAGCGTCTTTCTGTAGAACTGGTTTAGGCTGTTCTGCTGACAGAGTGCTGTTGGCAGATTGTTGTCATGACGCCAGCATCATGTTTACTGGATTGTTTTATTTCAGAGTCATCTACTTAGGCCTCAGTTGATGAGGTAAGTTTTTGGACAGGTTAGGTCCTGTCCCATTTGGTCATACAGACCCAGCAGCACTGTCTTAAGGCTATTGTTTGATGGCTAACAGGGGAAAGGTTGGAGGTAGAGAGTGCTCAGTGGTGGCAGTGGAGGGCCTTAGGCTGTGAAACTATTTGCTGTACAAGTCCAGACAGGCTCAGATGGGTGGATACTGGTAACGTTTTGCCACCTGAGTGTTTTTGTCTGTTTTTTTTATGCTGGCGAGTTGGGTGAAGTAGGGTTCATTGGCAAGGCAGCAAAAAAACTGTTACCCACCAGACTGGTTCTGTCACTTTCAGGCTGACTAAGCGTAAAGTGGAACATGCATCTCTCAAATATCAATTTTGAAAATGGAGAAATTTGACCTTACCCTTGCTGCCGATTGCGCATGTGGCGTCTTACCAACAGTATGGCTGCAAGAAAGAAAAATAGAAAAAAGGTCACGGTTGCACAAAAGAAAATTCATATTTGCTTAGGTATTAACAGCTTTACAAGGCACACAGGGACTACATAGATTTCAGCCAAGCACCAAAGGGCTTTACAGCAATGTATTTGTCAACTGTGGGAATAAAAACAGGCACTATTTCACATTTCATTACATTATGTCAAAGCAAAACACAGAATACTTACCAACTATTGCAGCGCCTGAAAGAGTCAACATAGCCACAGCAACAATGATGACAATCACGGTGAATTGATCTAAAAGAGAAAAAATAGCAAGTTGGCAATTGTATTAAACAAGCAGTGGTAAGTAAGGTAAGTCGATACCAGTGCATGCTAGTATGCATCCTTCATACTTGTTGATGTACATCATAAATTATAATTAAAATATTTCTCACCTTGTGAGTCTGTTACACCTGTAGCTTTAAATGTACCATCGTGAAGTTTTGGAATGTCTGTGGCAGACGGAAGAAGTGGAAGAAGAGAACAGTTAACTTGAGTTCTGCTGATTCCAGGTGTACTGTACATTTTAACCCCCGACAATACAACCAAAAAAGGAATATGGAATTGAGTCTATGTGCATGGGCTTGTGTCTACAGAGAGGCAGAGGGTCGAGGCTTCAGAGAAAATCGCAACTCCGTGCAGAAAGGCTGCTTCTCCACGAGCCGACTGCCCCGTTTTAAAACAGATCTGTAATTCTATCAAATGTCCATCAAAGCGAAGATGAGGATTGACGGAGAGTGGCGCGCGGAGAGAATGAGAATGCCAATGTTGATTAGCTGACCAGCAGGATGGCGGAGATGGCGACGTGTTCATTGGCCTTTCGGCAGAATCCACAGCACCCCTTCAGGGAGCTAATTGATTCCATTCAGGGTTTAATGGTTGGGAGAAGGGAAAGCAAACAGGGGCCACAGCCCCACTTATTTCACTAGACTACAGCACCCAAAACACAATGCTGACTTGCTGACAATATTTACAGAGGCCATAACCTTCACACTCTCTCCTCTGGGCAGCTGCTGTTAAAAGTGTTTGTAGGTGTGATATGAGGAAACCAGAAAATCCTACTGCACTCCAATCCACTCTGGGAAATGAGGTAATAAACTCACCTGTTAATCCTCATCATCATCATCATCAACTGGACCTGTGAAGTAAGGAGAAATCAGATGCTTGTACAGACAGTACAGAAATGCATGCTTTACAGTGTGAGCACTTTCAAATAATAACAGAGCTCTTTTATCGTACAATAGTCAGGATATAAGCAACACCTTTGATATTTCAGTAACACTATTCATTGAGGGTTTTATCAAGTCAGTTTTAGGAACAAAAAGGTCTGACAGGGAAAAGAAGTTAAAAATATAAATAAGAATCAATATTTTACATAGAAAACCAAAACCCATCTAAAACAACAAAGCTGAAAACAAGAATCCACACCAGTTTACCATCAAGTAAGAAATGGGAGATGGTTGAGAATCTAAAACCTAGGAAATGTGTATTTTCTTTCTAGTCCAGCACGCTGCATTATAAATCTACATTAGGTTTTCAAGTTATTCTGTTTGACATCAAATTCACTAGTTCGCTTCAACAAACATGTCTGGAATGACCCTTGACATCTGTTAATTATTTCATACATGGCCTAAAGGACCGACTAAGATTACCCGACGTCAAAACAAGGACAACATATTGGAACTGAAATTACAGTACGATAATCCCTTTCAAAACATGTTCTTTGTTGTTGCTTATGGGTGTGATCTTTCAGTTGATTTAAATGCTTAATTTGAATCAGATGTACTTATTTGTGTCCCTAAATTACCCTTAATTGGCTTACAGCAAGAACCAGTTCACTTGATTACGTGTTGGATAGCACTATGACAACTGTGCCAAAGCTGATTTATTCATAAAGTGCTGCCGTTTTTCTTTATTTTACAGATAAAGATGCATTACATACCTCCAGTAGCGGATCCTTCAGTCTCTTCTGAAACAGCTGTATGAGAAGGTATAGAGTTAGAATACTTTTACAATACAGGCAATAGTTTTATTCATATGACTGTACAGCACAAAAAGCATTTGGGCAACACTACTTTTAAATGGTATATGTGTATTACGTATATTCAGTGGAGTCTATCTGCTGATATTTTCTGGAATCTTCTATACCAAGAATACAGCACTGAGAATATTGATGATGATCACTGTGCATGTTTTTCTTTAATTGTATTCTTATATCTTATATGTGTGAACCTTCACTGGAGCACCTTCTCCGTTAGGTGGTTTTATAATATAATTCAAAAGGTTGTGCATATATTAATCTGCACAGACAGTTCAAATACATAGGTAGGTGAGAAAAACATGCCGGCGCAGGAATGCATGGACCCTGATTAGATGTTTATCACCTGGAAGCGTCACAGAGATGAGAACATACCAGAAGCAGATGGCAGCAGCAGCAGCAGACACAGGAACAGAAATCGCATCATCTTCAAATGCTGCGGGGGGAAAAGAAACCAAGTTAAAAATATCTGCTATTAATATTCAGCCATTGATGTGTGCAGAATCTTGGTGTTTTGGTTTCGAGATAGGGTGAGATGGAAAGCAGCAATGCTGTCTATTATTGGGACTTGTGTGGCACTTTGAGATTTAGGATCACATACTGCTAGTCAGTGGAAAACCACAATTTCTGAGCCAACAAATTCTTGAACAGTTTTAACTGGTTTGAAGTATGCATGCAAATCTAGATTGTAATCCGAGGTGGGTGGTGGTGAGAGGGTCAGTGAATGACCTTATTTCCCATAGTGCTCAGCAGAAAAACTGCCCTGAGAATTTTGTCACAGTCAGCTGTCAACAAGTGTCCATCCAACATTTTCCCCTCCTTATGCAAAGCCTAAGTGCTATGCCAGGTGTTGCGCAAAAAAAAAGTGTAAAATTAATAAATCTTGCTAAGCAACACTCGTCATGCTAAATAGGCAAGAAAAAGCATGCGCTCGATTTCATTTGAACACATTTGTCCGCTAAATTTATGACATCACAGAAACCAAGTGACATTGGCTGTGGTATATTTGTTTATGTATTGTTGATCTTAAAAGAGAACAGCTTCCTCCTGGCAGAGGGCCCAAAACAAATCCTACCTCTGCTCCCCATCACCACAACATAGATGCGAAGCGCAGATGTTCTTGGGCCACCAAACAAAGCCCCAGCTGTATCCAACACAATATGAATGGGGTTATTTTTAAAGTGGGAAAACATGGGAATGACCTCTCTCCCAGTTGAGCTCCCGGATGAATCCTCATTGGTCAGATTTAGCCATTGAGGTTGGCATGGGATCAGGAACCAGTAGTCATGCAATGTTTGATACTGTGCACAGAGGGAACTATCCCACTGACCTTTGTGCCAAATGCTTTACTGTAGGAGCCTGTTCATTGTTAGCCATGCCCATTGTGTCCTTGTTTCCTTCGTAGTTAATGACTATGTGGAAAGAACGGAGGTGACCCACATTGTTAGGGTGCAGGGCTCTGAGGGACAGCAGCAGCACAAACCCATCCGACACCCCCACACAGCAGTTACCGACTTACTGCTTCCTACTCATTGCTACAATTTAAGGAAGTGGACCATCATCACCGTATGGCGAGAAGATTCTATTTACCATATTTGGTCAATGGAAGTGAAAACGAAAGGAGACATGGGCATTAAGAATGGAGACTAGTTAACATCAGTTTAATCTTTCCATACAGTTTTATGAAAGAGCTATGCATCCGAAAACTGGCCAGAAACTGTAAATGTGATACTTTCATGTGAGACAAATGTCCACCCTGTAGGGCTGCACAAGAACGAGTACAACCCAGTCCACCACAACAAGATTATCTTCATGCTAAATTAGCAGAACAGCATTAAGACTATATAGGAAAAAGATGTTAATCACACAACTGAGGCTGATTGGAAAGAGTGCAGTGTGGGCTGTTTTGGCCTCGTGAATAGCTGCAGTAAATCTCCAAAACGCAAACAACCTAAGAAGCAGCAAATAAAATCCCCTTCTGTATCCAATTTGCTTTTCAGAGTCGCTTTGGGTGAAATAATAAGCCGATCCAATTTGGAAATATTTATCAACCCAGTCCACTCCCTCTGTATCAAAATGAATCCTGACGCCTGTATTATTTTTCAAATTGGGTAATATATTCTTGTACATTTGAATGCCGATTGAATTTGCTCTTTAATACCAGACCCAATTTGCAACATATAATAACCAGAGGCTTGCTTATAAAGCAGACATACCAGCTGACTGCTGGCTAGAGATGCAAAGATCATAGAAGGTAAATGTAAAAATCATAAAACTGTCTGTAGTGCAAGCTAAAAGAAAAAGCATATACTGTACTGTTGCTAGAGGGAGAATTTGTCTTGTTTTTGATCCATCCTCCATGATGCAGTTCTCAACTGACAGGATTAACCCTAAACATCATACCTGTCTGGCCAGGCCAGCCCACAGAACCCCTTAATCTTGTTTACCAGGTTTAATTTTGAATGATGAGCGCTTTCCACTCCTTCCAACCCACCCAGTACAATCTATATCAACAAAACACACGCACAAACAGAGGTTTACTACATGTACATAAGCAGAACTACTTGCAGAGACACGGGCTTATCTTTTTCTCATCTGCTCACACTGATAACAGCGCTCTGCTCAACCACTGTACATCGCTGACAAGACTTCACCACCAGCGATAACGATCACTAACGTGCAAAGATGTTAGAATTACTGTGGCCTAAAGAGTTTGTGAGAAAACAGCCAAGAAAACAATTGATTATTGTGAAGATGTGTCAACACTAAAACAGACACACACAAAAAAAACAATGAGCCGAACAACATAACAGAAAAAAGCACCCAGATCATTTGTTATTCATTGCTATTCAATTCTATAAAAAGTGGTAGCTCACTCTGGTTCAGTGAAGACAGACAATATTCCTATTGAAATGTTTACTCAACTCTGCCATCTGTACCAGAGCCATTTATCTAAGTGAGGTTGATGTATATTCCTTTTCTTCTATAAACATACTCTCCGCTATGCCACTGGACCGCAAACAAAGTAACAAGGAAACAGATGATGAAATGAAAGTAAAACTCACAATACCTCAGTTGGTTCCAATCCGCCACAGTCTGACTACTAACAAGTTATTTCCAATACTATTGTGTTATGAGCGAGTGTCGAGCATCAGGCCAATAAGGCAAACAGTCAAACAACTAAGACACATATTCACTCTCTGTCTCTCTCTCTGTGTCTGTCTCACTCTCTGCGTCTGCGTCTGTCTCTCTCTCTCTCTCTCTCTCTCTCTCTCTCTCTCTCTCTGTATGTGAGTCTCTCTCTCTCTATTTCTGTGTCTCTCTCTCTCCTAAAACAGCAACAACCAGGTACATAGAATGAGGTTTACTTTATCAGATGGAGACAAAGCCGTTTTGGCTTTGTTTTGTTAACAACATTATCACAAGAAATATCCAAAGTCACATTGAGGATTTTCATAGTCCCCATCTATCTGAAAGCAACCTCATCACTCCTCCAGGAAATAAAGTGACACAACATGTGAAAAAAGAAATTCTGTGAAGAAGA
Source organism: Cottoperca gobio (assembly GCF_900634415.1). NCBI lineage: Eukaryota > Metazoa > Chordata > Actinopteri > Perciformes > Bovichtidae > Cottoperca > Cottoperca gobio. The sequence goes on along the minus strand of NC_041370.1, from coordinate 13,172,769 downwards.
GTTGTAAAGAGTTCAACAAATATGTGGTGCCCCTGCTTCACCTCTGACACTCCCTAAGCAAGCAGATTGATTAACAACAGCAGAAAAACACTTTGTTATTGGACTAATATAACAGGTCAAAAAGTTCACTCATGAGCACAATTTGCATAACAAACTTACTAACACAGGAAGTAAGAGATGGGGTGATGCAGTGTGCCAAGCCAGGTTTAAAACACCCTCACCTTCTGTTACCTGCTTCCTTAAGGAAGAAGTTTGATTTTGAATGTTGTGTAATTTTCACATTGACTCACTCTATAACTAACAACATTGCTGTTGTTTAGAGCTGAAATCTCGCTAAGTGAGTTACACTCTTGAGAATGATTGGTTAATAAACAACCCACAATAAATTGGTGAACTTGCTGAGAAAATCTAACAAATAAAGTCCATTATGCTCGTAGTATTTCTGTATTATTACATTACAGCCAAGTACTGAAGACATAATCAATAACCTAATAATAAAAGAAAATGGTCATATTGTAAAACGTGTTACCGTTTGCGGAAGTTTAAGTTTTAAAATAATATTGTGTAACCTCTCTTAGTCTCTGCACGAACATTGACACACTCACCACAGCTGTACGTCGGTCGATGAGAAGATCCAAAGTGAGTGGAGGCGACTCGTTAAGATCAACAGGAAAAGCTTTCTGCAGCTGTGTGGGCCAAATTCAGAGAAACTCTATTCTCACCTACAAGGGGATTCACAGCCACCTCATATGGTGCTGAACTGCCCCTTAAAGTTTGCCTCTCAGTCAAATGTTTGTTACTGCGTAAAATACCTTCACGTGTCAGAACTGATGTTACTATTTTCCTGAAAATTACAAGTTATTTACTTTAAACTGGACCAGAACATTTAATAATTCAAAATGAAATCTGCCACTGATAATGCGGATCACCTGGCAGTTGCAATTAGCCCGTATTAAGACGTCAACACTCTTTGATTAGCAGGCGTATTAAACACAGGTGTGCTAATCTGCTGTTTTAGACATTTTTCCCTCGTTGCTGGCAGTATGTGTCTAGCGCATCCCTAAAGTTCGCTGTTTGATGTTATCCATGTCATGCAAATAGCCTAAACATATAGCAGCTGTAGGTTCAGTGCAGTAATGCAGTGTGTGCTGCTGCTCCAGGTGTGCCTCCTGGGACTTGGTAAGTGTCATGCTATTGTTTATAGGTGCACATGTGTTTGAACAAGATTCAACGGTTATTTGCACAAAAAGTATAACTTGAGTTTTTCCAGCATGTCTGTGTTTTCTTCACTCGGCTATGTCCATTGTACCTTCATCCCTTCTCTAAATATTTGCAGCATATTTCCATTAGTTTATTTCTCTTTCACCTGCAACACAAGTCTCAACACAGTTCTGCTGTCTACCTTCTATTTGTCTAGTTTTGAGTAATGAGTGGGGTAGCTATGTCTCAGCCCTTGAAAAAACAAAAGCTGATAATACGTGGCCAAAGGGAATTGTGGTTAGTAATTGGGGTCTTCAGAAATTCCGTATTTTGTCTGCATTAGGATTTTATTACAAGACATAATTGTAAGTAAAAATAGGTCACACAACACCTATCTTTTTTGTCAGTGCTTTTGCTATGAGTTAAAAATATATGATCCTAGGATGTTATAAACTGGTTTGGAAGATAACATGATATTTCATATATAGATGTATTGATGGCATGTACACATATTGTGTAAATAATCTAGCGCCTCTTAAATCTCTATCATTGGTGTTTAATTTTGTAAAGTTATGGTTGCAGACTCTCTCCATCTTGTATTTTGAGTAAAATTGCATTTGCTAAAGACAAAACGCACAATAAACAATGTTAAAGATAAATTGAACTTTTACTACTTTTTGCAATGACAACCCATACAGTATAAGCTTGTGCTAAAAGTCAGTAGTGAAAGGAATAATACAGTAGTTTTTTATGCAAGTAACAACATACTAATTTAGAATAATAATGGGTGAACTTACATTTTAAATGAGCTGTTTAGAGTCGTCTCTCTACACTGCTAGTATGTTGTTGCTCCTACGCCAAGATCCTTGTCATCATGAAAACTGCCAGAGTGAGAGTGCAAGGTAATACAGGTGTAACCAGTCAGGAACTAGGAACTATGCTGTTCATTGGCTGCAGAGCTTGTTGAAAGCTGACACCACCAGTCTTATCTCTTTAGAAAAGTAGACTTGCTGTGCATACAGGGAAACTTGGTCACTGCTCTCAGTAAATGGATTAAAACTCTTTAAGTGCAAGTGTCTTTTTTTTTAATGTCCTACAATCAACTGCTGTCAGTGTAGTCTATATTTTGTAAATCATGTTGTTGTTCACTTTCCTGTAGTCTTAATGTGGATACATATTCAAATGTTTTATATTGAATAAAATGTAAATTCTCCTACAGGCATGTCCGTGGCCAGTCCTGGTAGGAAGTTTCTGATGATGTTTCCCCCGCATAATGGCCCAACGGCAAATATTAGCCATCAAGTAACTATCACAGCGGCTAATGTTTGGACCTCAGTCACTGTGAAGGTTCTGGAAAGCGGCTTCCTGCAACACATCTTCCTCTCTGCTCACCAGTCAAAGACTATTCACCTGCCATTGTCTGTGGGAATGACCAGCGATCGCTCCTCCTACCTCCTCAGAGTGAAGTCTGTATGGCCTGTTACAGTCGTCACTTCATTCTGTACCCAGACTGGTTGTGACCATAGCCTCCTTCATGATGTGTCCTCCTGGGGAACCCACTACTATCCCATTTCTCCAAACTTTCCTAACCAGAAGGTTGTCAACCAGATGGTGATCACCAGCTCTGACCGGGCGACATCGGTTGATATCTTCCTCTCAGGGGAAGTACTCTTTGAAGGCAATATGTACCCCATGGGTAGTGTCCTTAGGTTGAATATAGGGGTGCTGCAGAGTGTTTACCTCCAGAGCAACTCCAGCCTCTCTGGCTCTGAGTTAAACTCTCAAGAGGCTGTAGGTGTAGTTGTTGGTTTTACCAGCTCTAAACACACGCCTGGGGATTGCCTTTATGGATTTGCTGAACTGAAACCAGTCACACACTGGGGTTTTGATTACATTATCCCTCCCTTGGTAAACAAAGAAATTAGTTCCAGTTTCCTGTTGGCAATGTCTTTTATCAACTCTGACCTGGACATCACCGCCAGCACAGAGCGAAAAAATGTGTCTCTCGTTGGTGGCATCATGAAGGCCATCCCGGTTGTGAACTCGGATAAAATCCACATTACTAGTGGCAGTCCTCTGCAACTTGTTTTCTTCAGAGGTGGCAATGCACAGAGTCCTTCAACTTTCACAGTACTGCCATCTGTTGATGATATCTGCCAGACTATACCTAAGTTCAATTCAAGTGATATGGGCGAGCAGCAAGATAACAGTACTTACACAGATTTAAAGTCTGCAGTTAACTTCTCCCAGGAGCCCAACTTTGCTCCGCTGCCTGATGCAGAGCCCAGTTCTCTTCACACAGACAAGGATGTAGGATACTATCTGAGTACCATGAACAGACATCTATATCCGGCAGTGTGTGACAAAAGTATGTATTGAGGCTTTTTGAATATCTTTGTGTTCCATGTTTGGCATTTTTTTGTGCAACACAAATGCATAGAAGTGTACTTACCTTTTTTTTTTTTTTTTTTTTTTCAGCCGCAGCTTCTTGTAAAGAGTTGCACTGTGGTCTCAAACAGAAGTGCTCTATCAAAGATGGAAAACCACTCTGTTCTTTGGAAACTAAAATATGCTCGGCATGGGGCGACTCTTATTACCGCAAATTTGATGGAAGAGATTTTGTCCTACAGGGAAACTGTAACTACACTTTAGTTCAGACCACCTGTCCAGGCTTAAATGCTTCTGTTCCACTACAGATTACTATAGCCCGAGCATATTTGAACAGTGCCACTGTCTCCACCATCCACACAGTGCAGATAAGCATCCAGGGCTTTAATATCTCCATAGTTAAAGAAGACAAAAATCATGTTAGGGTGAGTGTGCCAAACTTGGTTAATTTAAACATGCAATTTTATTTGTAACTGTTGGGTGTTCATTGACTGTCTGTCCTTGCATACAAACTTAGATTAATGGACTGAAGAGGAACCTGCCACTCAGCTTGGGAAATGGGTCGCTGAACTTTTATCCAAGTGGCTCCAGCGTCGTTCTGGACACTAACTTCGGCCTGGCTCTGCAGTATGACTGGAAGCACCATCTCCAAGTTGAAGTTGGCCAAGAGCTGTATGGATCCCTGTGTGGTTTGTGTGGAAATGCTAATCACAGCTTCTCAGACAGTGTCATTGCACCTTATGGCACAGATGAGAACCAGACTGTGGATTTTACCCGCCTATGGGTGGTGAACAGTGGTGCAGGATCCTGTATTGAAGATTGCGTTGGTGGTATCTCATGTCCAGTATGTACTGAAAGCCAAACCAAATCATTTCCTCACACGAAAGGCAACTCCTTCTGGATTGGGTGCACTCTACTGCAGAAGAGCGGTGGACCTTTTGCAGATTGCCACTCGTATATTGACCCTGACCCATTTGTTCGTAGTTGCAGGAACAACCTTTGTGTCAATGAAGCTGCCTCTTCTATGTGCATGATCTTGACTGAGTATGGCAACATTTGCCAGAGGATCTCAGCCAGAGTCCGAAACTGGAGAACCATCTCAAAGTGCCGTGAGTTTTATGATTTTATTTTTAACTTTTTTTTTTTTTTTTTTTTTTTTTTTTTTTTTTTTTTTTTTACTCTCATGGTTTGCTGAAAGAAAAATGCTAAGAGTATTTTGTTCCTTTTACAGCTATGGTATGTCCTATGAACAGCCACTATGAGATCTGTGGTTCTGCCTGCCCTGCCACCTGCGGTAACCCAGAGGCCCCTACTAAATGCACCGTGCCCTGTGTGGAATCATGCCAATGCAACAGGGGCTATTTACTGAGTAGTGGGAAGTGCCTACCACATAGCAATTGTGGTTGTCTTCATCAAGGTTCTTACTATCACCCCAAGGAGAACTTCTGGATGGGCGAGCACTGCCAGGAGAAATGTGTCTGCCAGCCGAGCTCCAAGAGTGTTATGTGTGCTCAGTCTCATTGCCAGGATGGAAAAGTGTGCAAGGTTATAAATGGAGTCCTGGGCTGTCACAATGATGGGCCTGGGGTGTGCATAGTCAAAGGAGGTCCTCATTATACCACCTTTGATGGGCGTAACTTTAATGTGTATGGCAACTGTACTTACCTTCTCGTTTCTTTCTGTCCCGCCTGGGGGGAGTTGAAAGACTTTAGTGTGGAGGTCCAGAACCAAGATGCTACAAATGTTACCTTTCGGCTTGTTAAAATGGTAGTCTCTGGTTATTCCATTGAGATGTCAAATGATGAAAGTAACAGAGTTGTGGTAGGTTAATTTATTTTTCCTCAGTTGTTCTAGACTAAGTTATGTGTTCTCCATTTGCAGTGTTAACATTACTCCTTGTTTTTAGGTAAATGGACAGCTACTGCGTCTTCCATCTGTATTGAGCTGAGGCAAAGTAAAGCTCTACATGACTGGACTCTCAAAGTGTATAGAGACTGACTTTGGTGTTTTTGTAGTGTATAGCTCTGATGTCCTGACTGTCCAAATGCCAAGGATCTTCTCTGGTAATCTCTGTGGCCTGTGTGGGAATTTTAATTCTAATCCAGAAGACGATCTGATGCCTCACTACTACGAATCCAATATTTCTCAGGCCGTTAAACAATGGCAAACCAGCACTGATCGTGACTGCGTAGATGTGCCATTGAACACTTCAGGGTGCAATTCACAAGATATGACTCTTTATGAGGGAAAATCTTTCTGTGGTAGGTTACTGGACGCTAATGGCGCATTCCAGAGCTGCCACAAAACTGTTGATCCAGAAGATTTCTACAAGAACTGTGCTCATGACTTCTGTTATAGTAGCCAGACTGCCCTGTGTCAGATTCTGTCCAGCTATGTTGCTGTGTGTCAAGAAATGGGAGCTATAGTGGATGAATGGAGGGCTTTCAACTTTTGTAGTAAGTAACTATGATATCTCAATTATTTTGAATGTGTACAGAATGGGAATATTTACATGAAATTGTTTTTTCTCCCCCCCCCCCCCACTTCCTAGATCTCTCCTGTCCCACCTAACAGTGAATATCGCCTATGCACCAGTCACATGTCGGACTGTGTAGAAAACCAAAGTCTTGTAGCAGTGAAATGCAAGGAGGGCTGTTTTTGCAAACCTGGGTTTTTCCATAGCGGTGGGCAATGTGTACCCATCTCGGAGTGTGGCTGCATTTACAATGATGTTTACTATGAAATCCATGAGAACTTCTACCCTGATGAGCATTGTCAGGTGCACTGTGTCTGTGTGGGCCACAACAGAGTGCAATGTACCAACCACACATGTCCAACTGAAACAAAATGTGGCATCAAAGACGGCCAGAGGGCATGTCACACATCACAACCTGTTAAATGTGCAGCCATGGGTGGCAGACACTTCAGGAGTTATGATCAACATAGCTTTGACTTTAATATTGGAAGCTGCCGTTATGTTCTATTCCAGTTTTGTGACGAGGAAGAGTCTGACCCCACTGTTATTATCCAGCGAGGACAGCTGCACCTCAGGGTCCGAGGAGTGAACGTGACTTTGGCGATGGAGCATTTGGGAAAAGTAAAGGTAAGCAGCTGCACATGTACAAACATAAACTTGTTTAATGTGCCTGAATTGTAACTTTAACATTTTCCAGATTAATGGTGTTTTGAGGGGTCTTCCTGTCCAGCTGGATCACATGGCAATACGGCGTTCTGGCTTGCTGACCCGTGTTGTTGTAGACACAGGGGTTGTTTTCACTTATGGAGGACCTGATCTGACGCAAATAATGATCCCCGCCTCTTATAGAAAAATATGTGGCTTGTGTGGAAGCATCCACGCTGTTGCTACAGATGACAAACGGAGCCCGAATGGCAGCCTTGCAAGTGATGTTTCCATCTCTGCATCTTCCTGGTCACGTTCTCCACCTGGAACAAACTGCTCTAAAGAATGTGATCGCTGTTCAGAGTGCAACTCTACCGTGGCAGCAGAATTTGCATCTGTTAACTTCTGTGGCATGCTGCTTGCTCCTGGAGGATCATTTAGTCGATGTCACTCTACTGTGGACCCAAAGCCCTTCTTTCAGAACTGTGTGAATGACTTGTGTATGTCTAATGGAAATGAAAAAGTGTTTTGCAGTAGTTTGAGAGACTACACTTTTGCATGCCAGGAGGCAGGAGCTAAGGCCAAACCATGGAGGGGTACGAAGTGCTGTGAGTATTATTAATTTTGACATTCTTACATGTACATGTGTTTCATCAGTCTGTTATGGTGTGCCCATGTATGTAAATCATACAGGGCTGCACGCATGCTTCTCTTTTTATTTTTGTATTGTAAACTATGGCAAGCTCTATACAGTGAAGTTGCCAGATTGATGTAACGCTAGCTAGATTCTGTACAGTATATGAACCCTTTCGCCCCCCCCCCCCCCTCTCCGCAGCACTCTCATGCCCTGAAAACTCTCACTATAATATATGTGTCAGTGCGTGCCCTGAGTCCTGTGGTATTTTATCCAATATCCCATGCCCACTGCTCAGCCCTGCATGTTCTGAGGGATGCCAATGTGATTTTGGATACATGCAGAGTGGAAATGGCTGCGTCAAAGCTGAGAAATGTGGTTGCTTATACCTTGGGCACTACTATGAGGTGAGTAGCTACACATTAGTTAGCTTATACCGACTAGCATATACGTTTTCCCTTTTATCCAAGCAATTCATTTACGACTTTTGTGAAACTATAGATTTATAATGTGATCTAACCTGAAAATTGCAGCTTTGTTTGACTCCTGATAAACCTATTTGTTGACTGAGGTGTGTTATGACATTTAATGTGACCCTTCTGCATGTGTAGTTATGAACAAGTGACATGCCCTAGTTATTCAATGCAATAACATGACTCATTAATGTTTTGGCCAAACGTACATATGCCTAGTCTGTGTTCGTAGCATGACTAATCATAAAATCCAAGACCTTTTGTGTTTCTTCTGGGTTGTTGTTTGCGCTGTGTTTTAACAAGAGGTTGGGTAACACGCCAACGGTGACTCACTGTTCTCTGTAGATTGGGGAGATATCGTGGACTGAGGGATGCTCTGAGCGGTGTAACTGCTCTGCTGCTGCCGAGATGAGCTGTGAGCCAGCCTCGTGCCCTGAGGGAGAGAACTGCACCCTTAACGATACCTGGGGCTGTAGAGGGAAAGGTAGGCCCAGCTGGTTATACTGGGATTTTGACTTTTCATCACAGGCTAACTGTTGTTCACTTATTGCACCATGCAACACTCATTAGTCGTGCATTATAATTTTTTATGACTGTTTTCTTTTTTTCCTCTGCTAGTTTTGCAACATGATACACGGAGCCCACCTCGGCAAACCCAGTGTTTGGTACTGGGGGGAGCCCACTTCTACACTTTTGATGGAAAGGTGTTTAAATTCCATGGAAACTGTACCTACACTTTGATCCATATATTAAATGGCATCAGTGACATTACAACATTTTGGGTCAGAGTACAGAAAGACAGGACCCCCAACGAGGCTTCCTCTCTTAAGGCTATTCATGTCAAAGTGGCGAAAGACTATATTACCATCTACAGAGGGGAAAAAGGCTATGCTTGGGTAAGTTTGAATTAGGAAATGCAAACAGTCACAGCTCCATTCTGACCTGTCAGTTTGTGATTTTCCTTTTTTATTTTATGATCAGAATAACCATAAGTGATTTTTTCAATATGGCCTTTAAATAGTTTTCACAACAAAATTACATGAAAAATGCATTCTATACTTATAAATGTGTTTTTGTGCTCTCTCCACAGATAAATGGCGAGAAAAGGCTACTACCTGTGACTTTACAGTTTGGACGTGTGAATATTTATCGGAGTGGCATGTTTGTTGTTGTGGGTACTAGTCTGGGCATCAATATTAAGTATGACTGCTCTCAAATTGCCTCTATCCTCCTCTCTCGTACAACGAAAGTCCATGGAATGTGTGGGAATAATAATGGCATTGAAGATGATGACCTCAGGACCCCACAGGGTGAGGCTGTTAATGCTACCACCTTTGGCTGGAGCTGGAGAGTTCCTGATCAGGAAGCTTGGTGCACAGCAGATTGTGGAGATGCATGCCCACGCTGCTCTGCTGTGCAGCTACTGGAGAAAAATGTAGCCAGTCAATGGCTCTCCATGCACGAGTACATTTGGTCACAACAAAATCCATTCTACCACTGCTGGGAAGTTGTTAACTACACTAAAATATCTGCCGCTGTCAGCATGTTTGACCTGTGCTCTAGTAATGACACTCAGAAGGCCCTCTGCCTGATCTTGGAGGCCTCTGCTGCCGCCTGTCAAAATGCCCAGATCCAGATAGGAGAGTGGCGGAATAACACTTTCTGCCGTAAGTACATTTATGTTACTATGATGCAAAAATGATTTAAGATTCAAAATGTCTTAAAAGCCAACGTGTGTGTATATATACTTAACTGGTTACAGCTGTTTTTTTTTTTGTTTTTTTTGTGTGTGTAGTTTTTGATCATTCTCCTTCTCTCCTATCAGCCATTTCCTGCCAACTGAATAGTCATTATAAGTCCTGTGGCTCAGCCTGCCCTGCCACCTGTGAGGACTCATCCAGTTCAAGACCCTGCACCCTGCAATGTGTGGAGACCTGCCAATGTGATCCAGGGTTCGTCCTGGATGGTGACAGATGTGTGCCCTTGTCCCAGTGTGGCTGCACTCACAACGGCTTTCATTACCACAGCAACCAGACCTTCTGGGTCGATGAGGGATGCACTGAACTGTGTTTTTGTGACCCCAATACCCACCAGGCGCAGTGCCATTTGGATTTGTGCGCCCCTAAGGAATACTGTGATCTTCAATATGGAGTCAGAAGCTGTGTGCCGCAGCCCCTGCAGACATGCATGTACTCTGCTCATCACATAGTCACCTTTGACCAGCATGACTATGATTTTCATGGCACTTGTCGGTACCAGTTACTGGGCATGTGTGCACAAAAACAAGGCCTTGGTGCCATTCAGGTTCACGTACAGACAGATGGACACCGAGAGTCAGCTCTTCATGTTTTGGTCAATGCGAGTGGTGTGCTTGTAGAGCTAAACAGCAAAAACACTGAGAGCATAGAGGTGAGTGTCACACAAAATGCCCATTTCGTTTGACACTGTAATAGGTCATGCATAAATAAATCATCTGATAATTAAACCAGACTTTACAAAGATGGCTTTTGAAAATGTGTTGCCCTGTGCTGACTTTCAAATGCAATGTTGGCCCCCCCTACAGGTTGATGGTGTCAAGAAGAACATGCCCTCTCTCTTCAGCTCTAATGCTATGGCTTTCTCTTTGGGGCGGCACACTTACATCTACACAGACAATGTCTTTGTATTGAGTCTCAGCATAGAGGGCATAGTTAGCATGTTTCTCTCCACTAAATATGCTAATGCTACTTGTGGCCTGTGTGGTAACTTCAACTCTGACCCTACTGATGACATCACAGTAAATGGCACACAGGAGCATCTCGGTGCTGAGCATTTTGGAAAAGCTTGGAGACGTGGGCAGAATCCTTGGTGTGTGGAGGGCTGTCTAGGAGGAAGTTGTCCAACATGTTCATCTGAGCGTCTGGTCCGCTTCTCTGACCCGGAGTCTTGCGGGAAGATTCTGGAAGTTAATGGACCATTCAGACAGTGTCATGGCAAAGTGGACCCCTCCAGCTTTTACAAGCGCTGCGTCAGTGACCTGTGTCTTCATGGAGGTCTCCAGCCTGCACTGTGTCACTCCCTGGCAGAGTATGCTGCTGTCTGTCTTTCCTACAAGGCTACAGTTTATGCCTGGAGGAGTCCTGGATTCTGCTGTGAGTAGTGGTGTGCTCCCAGCTCTGATGTGCAAGTGAATTAAATTTTATGAATATACTCTCTATTGTAATTGTGCCATTTTGAGTTCAGCATCATTGCACACCAAATGAAATATGGAGAGTTTGCAGAAGCCTGTGCAAGCGCACACCATTTCATCATGTTTAGATTGTTGTTGATCACGCAACATGAGGATAAGAGAATGGAGATTATTTGCATACAAATCAGATATATGCCTGTAGTTGCTTAAAGTTTGTTCCCTTGTGTATTGTTTTGAAAGTGTTAGTATAAATTATTAGTTGGTGTTCTGAGGCTCATATGTATTGCGGCCGCAACCTTCCAGGTTTTACTGGACCACTAGATGGTACCAATGCATCACTGGTCAACCCTAACCTTTTACAATATTTTCCCGTCTTCCTGTCCTAAGTGACTGATGTCTCTCTGTATGTCCACAGACCAGTCCTGTCCCTCCAGTACCATTTACAACATGAGTTCTGCCTCTGTTCACCTCTGCCTCGGCTGGGAGAATAACACCGTAGAGATGCCTCCAAACATGGGGGAGAACTGTCTGTGTGAAGCAGGCTTAGTTCACAGTGGCAGCCTCTGTGTCACTCCACAAAACTGTGGCTGCTTTCACCATGGAGAATACTTCCCGGCAGGACAGGCGTTGTCTACATGCAAGCAAAGCTGTTTATGTCATGCTGGGGGACACATGACATGTCATAATGTCTCCTGTGGAGATGATGAAGAGTGTAAGCTTATTAGGGGTGTTCAAGGTTGCCACCCCAAACCCAAAGTGGCACACTGCTCTGTTGATGGATCCCAATACACCACATTTGATGGACTGGCATTTGAATTTCATGGTTCATGTAACTACACTCTGGTGCAGACATGCCTCAATAAACTGAATGTAGAGTCTGTTTTTATAACTGCAAAGGGAAACTATAGTGAGGGCAGGCAGATCTACTTGCAAGTCAATAAAATGCATTTCGGGACGTCAATGGCTTTTTCTGGAAAAATTGAGGTAATGATTTCACAGCCTTCAACATGATTTATTGTCATCTCTTAGCATGCAATGTAAAGTCATTTTTCACAACATGCAAACTACTGTATTATGATTTTTCGAAATTGAATTCTTTTTCACCCAGGTAAATGGAGTTTATGAGAACCTGCCATTCTCCCAGAACAACATCACTGTACATGAGAAAAATGGACGGATATACATCAAAACCCCACAGTCTATTGAGCTTATATCAGACTTGCAAAACCACATTCTGGTTAAGATCCCTGACATTTACCACCAGACAACCTGCGGACTTTGTGGGAACTACAATGACGATCCCTCGGATGACCTGCAGCTGCCTAATGGCAGCGTGACCTCTGATCCTTACATCGTTGGGCTGTCATGGAAGTGGTTTGATACTGACTTATCCTGCAGCGACACATGTGACGGTACCTGCCAACTCTGCCTCTCCCCTAGGCCCGAGTACACCTCTGACATGTACTGTGGCTTTCTCACCAATCCCAGTGGACCATTCTCCTCTTGTCACCATTTAGTGTTACTGCAGAAATACTACTCATTCTGCATGGAAAACCTGTGTGTTGCAGAGGGCCAACACTGGGCCCTGTGTGATTCACTGCGGGCCTATGAGGCCGCATGTAAGGAGGCAGGAGGGGTGGTTGACCTCTGGACGAACACCACAAGCTGTGGTAAGTCTAGATATATTGTTTAGTGGCGTTTTTAATTAAACGTGAATACAATTTCAAATGATGAAATGCAGTAGGATATCATACTGAAGTCTAACGGTTTTATTTTACAGCTTATCAATGTCCTCAATTCAGCCACTACAGCCAATGTGTCAATGTATGTTCCTCACTGTGTCCGGAGATTAACCAGGCAATGCAGTGCCCCGGAGACTGTGAGGAAGGTTGCCAGTGTAATACTGGGTACCTTTATGATGGCCATGCCTGTGTACCAGCAGAGCAGTGTGGCTGCGTACAGGATGGGAGGAGGTTTAAGGTCAGAAATAAACACGTTTTTTTTTAATTAGACCATTTCTGTTTGCAATATTTTAATCGATATGTTTTAGCTCTTTAATAAACTCATTTTGTTGTTTCTGTTTTCAGGCCTCTGAGAGCAAACTGCTACAAACCTGTACTGTTAACTGCACCTGTGGGCCTCCCCTTGTCTGCAAGCAGTACTCGTGTCCTGCACTGCACAGTTGTATAGTTTCAGAAGGAATCTTGGGTTGTCAAAAGGAAGGTGAGCATTTTAAACTAAAGAACCACACATTTAGATACTGATTTACTTGGTGCATTTAGTACTTTTTATGTTTTTGAAATATATTCTATTAGCAGAGCAAAACCCAGATCCATGTGAGGGAAAATGTGATGCAACGGAGCGATGTTACCTGAGCAATGGTGTGCCTGTCTGCGAGAGTCGTCGGGGTCTGTGCTGGGCATTGGGAGGCAATCGCTACCACACCTTCGATGGGCTCAACTATGACTTTAACGGCACCTGTACCTATCTGCTTGCAGCCAGCAAAGGGGCAGCATGTGGTCTGACACCTTTTAGTGTATCCAAAAAGAATGACATCACTGTACACGTTTATGGGTTCATCATCAAGCTCGGTAGCGAAAAGCGAAGCGTACATGTAAGTAAATGTCAGTTATTGAATGACGGCTGCTCAGGTTTTTTTACATTTATCACTAATGGGTCTCCTTTATTTTCAGGTTAATGGTCATGTGACTTATATTCCTGTTAAACTGTTGCGGGGTAAGATCCAGGTTTCTTACAAAGAAGGCAAAGCTCTACTGACAACTGACTTTGGTATGCATGTAGTCTTTGACAAGTACTCCACTGTTGTTGTTACACTGGACCCACACTACAAGGGCAAAGTGTATGGGCTGTGTGGCAATTTTAACGGCGATTCTGAAGATGAGTATTCTGTAACTACACCTGGTTCCCCTCCCATTAAGACAAGTGTGGAGCTTGCTCAGGCTTACCGGCTTTTTGATGGGGACGATAACTGTTGTACTGGCTGTAACCTGAAACTGGATGAAGAGAATTTGCTTACGGATTCTGTTAATGACGCTGTCTGGCGACCGTGTGAAGTGCTCATGGATCAGAATGGTCCGTTGTCCCACTGTCATAGTCGAGTCCGTCCGGATTCATTCTATGAAAGTTGTGTGGTCGACCACAAGCATAGCAAAGGGTCAAAGGTTTCTCTTGACCAGGCCATGTATTCATATTCCTTAGTTTGTGAAGAAGCCAGTGATGGCTACCACGTTGGCGTGTCGGCTGGTAAGTAGTAGTGTTGAGTGCAATAAAAAGGTGTTACAATTTTGTTGTGACAATTAATAAGTGATTTAAATAAACTTTAAATGACTCTCCAATAAATCATTTCAGATGTGCACTGTGCACCAAACAGCCACTACAAGACCTGTGGCTCGGCCTGCCCTCCATCCTGTGAATTTATTGCCGCAGTCTGTATCCAGGTCTGCGTGCAGGGCTGCTTCTGTAACCCTGGTTTCATTGAGAGTCAAATTGGCTGTGTGAAACCAGATCAGTGTGGCTCCACAGACTCCAGAGGCATATACCACGACCTCAACTCAACTTTCTGGATACCGGATGACTGTGGTCAGCTCTGCATCTGTGGACCGGCTACTGGAGAGATCCACTGCCGCCCAAACCAGTGCCCCAGAGAAATGGTCTGCAAGCAGCAGCAGCACAAGAGGCTGTGTCAATCTGAAAAGCCCCAGAACTGTACCATTGTTACTGGGCTTCATTTTATGACCTTTGATGGACATCATTTTGACTTTAGAGACAGTTGTGCGTATTCTTTGGTTCAAACAAAGGCCAACCTTACTGGACTAACATCATTCAATATCACCATCTCTGATGCAAGTTGCCACAAAAGGCTTTTTCATAGCCTTGATTTGACACTCTCAATCTATGGTCTGGAGGTGGTGGTGAGAAAAGATGACTCATTTGTTTTGGTGAGTGCTTTGCAAGGTCTTATCGACAGAATCTTCAAAATGAACCACTTTTTAATTCGTGTTTTTCATTCTCAGATTGATGGACTGTGTAAGGCCTTGCCATACTCTCACCCGACAGGCCACATAAATGCCTACCGCACACCTTCATCTATCATCATTCACACTGATGTGGGATTACAGCTGATTGTCTACAACACCGGCACAATAAGGGTTGTCCTCCCCAGCAGTTATGGCTCTTCCGTCTCTGGTCTTTGTGGAAATGCCAACATTGATCCTCATGACGACCAAATGATGCCTAATGAAGAGCTTGCCCAAACTCGGCTAGAGTTTGCCCACAGCTGGAGGTCTCTGGGAGCAGAAGCCTGCAGGTCCACCTGTTCCTCCCGACAGAAGCATTGTCCTGTTGAGACGCGGAAGCTTTTTGAAGGCAGCGATTTCTGTGGGGTGTTGTTGAATGAGCTAGGGCCATTTGCAGACTGTGCTCTGGTGTTGAGTCCCAAGTTTTACTTCCATATCTGTGTAACGGATTCCTGCTCTTTTGACGGACACTACTCGGCACTCTGCAAATCCATTACATCTTATGCTGCTACCTGCCAAGCAGCTCAGCTCCCAGTCAGGCAGTGGAGAAGTGACACTTTCTGTAGTGAGTATATGGTTCAGTCTTTTTCTCATTGGTTAGATTTATTTAACACCTCTCAGCTGATTATGTTGTCCAGGCTCAAAATACTTAATGTTTGATACTTCTATGGGGGGGGTTGGGGAGACAATTCTGTAGGATGAAATATGTTGGTTGTGATTTAGGTCTATACGTATATTACAGCAAATTCTTATGTTGGCATCTTTCTCCCCACAGGTTTGTCATGCCCTAAGAATAGCCACTATGAGCTGTGTGGACCTCATTGTCCTGTTGTGTGCCTTGGACTGTCCTCCCCAGCAAACTGCAGTGGAGGTTGTGAGGAGGGCTGCCAGTGTGACCCTGGCTACGTGCTGAGTGATAGCCAGTGTGTGCTGGTTTCTGACTGTGGCTGTGTGCATGAGGGACAGTATCGCCCTGCTGGCCACTTCCACTCTGAGAAAAGCTGCCAAGAGTGTAACTGCAATAGAGGACAGGTGACCTGCAGCCCCATGGAAAGCTGTTTGGTAAACGATGGCCATGCTTTGCCGTATGGAGTGTGCCAAGTGTTTGCTGGCTTTGGCTACATCACTTTTGATGGTGTTGTTCTGCCTCACCACGGAGCTTGCACCTATGTAGTGTCGGCCCTCTCCTCTAAAGCCTTGCATGACTATACTCTGCTACTTGGCTTTAAAAACGACGGGAATGGAACTTTCACAATCGGCAGACTAGTATTTAATTTGCATTCAATGGAAGTATACATAGACCCTGAAACTCTATGGAAAATAAAAGTAAGTTTTGCAAACTGTGTTCATTTGGGTTTTAAGATATAAAATTATTTGCAACCTTAACTGGTCTCTGTGCTTTCAGATAAATGGAGAAGAACACAGAGTGCCTTTTGACAATGGAGAACTTAAAGCATACCAAGTTGGCAACAGATTGATTATCATCACACCATCTGGGGTGGGAATTGACTTGTCCTCTACCCAATACCTCAGGTTAACTGTACCACAGGTAAATGATGCCACAGCTACGGGCCTCTGTGGGAACTTCAATGGGGACAGATATGATGACTTGGAACTGAGAAATGGCCATCTTGCCGAGAGCTTTGCAGAGCTCCTGCGCAGCTGGGCAGCTCCTGGACAGCATTGCACTGACACTTGCGGGAGAGAGTGTGACGAGTGCAGGCCGTCCCCACACGACAGCATGACCTGCGATAGCCTGTTGATCAATACTGTTGAATTCCACCGGTGCTGGAACAGTGGTGTGGAGCATGATATTTACACACTTCTGTGCAAAAGGGCAGTTTGTGCCAGGGCTGGGCACATGGCCGCATGTCTAGCACTGGAAGCATATTCTGCAGCCTGCCAGGCTAAAGGCATAGCAGTGGGATCGTGGAGAGAGAACACTCATTGTGGCAAGTGAATACTTTTGATTGCTGTTGAAATGAAGAGTTTGTGACCCACTCTGAATAATTAGTATTTTCTACCATCAGCTCTCCAGTGTCCTGACCGCAGTAGCCCAAGTCAGTGTGTCGAATCCAGCGCCAACTCATGCCCTGCTGTGCTCCAGCCTGGTTCTTCAGCAATAGGCTGTTCAGAAGGCTGCGAGTGCCACAATGGAAATGTGTTTGATGGGGGCGAGTGCATACCTTACAGTCGGTGTGGGTGTGTTCATCATGACGTGTATATCAAGGTAAATATACAAGCTTAATGCAAACGGTAAAGGCACATTCTCAAGGGAATGCTATCTGTAATCAAAGCTCACATGGAGTATTAGCAACTGCAGAATTGGTTTTCTCTCCTCCTCTCAGATGGATGAGCAATTGTACACTAAGGACTGCACCCAGAGATGCTGGTGCCACCCTTTGGGTGGAGTGATATGTGAGGAGGCAGGCTGCAGTTTGGAGCAGCAGTGTGCTCTGAGGAATGGTTCCTGGGGCTGTCATGATCGAGCTGACATTTGTGAGCTCAGGGGAAACCTCCAAGTCACCACACTCAGTGGTCAGCAGCTGAGCTTGAAACCTCTGTTATCTTACAGTCTGATGTCCCTCTGTGACAAAGCCAGTGTGCACTGGTTCAGCCTGATCTCTTACCATGGACTCTGTGATGGTAGCTCTTCCAGGCTTGTCACTGTGTTTCAAATCCTCGTGCATGGATCATCATTTACCATACAGGAAGGCGTAGTGAAGGTATAACTCACGATTTTTATGGCCAGAAACTGAAACACATTTTGAAAATGTCTGTCCTAACTTACTCACTGCTGCACCCCATAGGTGAATGGACACTTTGTGTCCCTCCCTCACATCTTGCCATCAGGGGTGTGCCTGTCGTCGGGTGTGAACCAGGACAAGTCAGAGATCACAGTGATCCTGACAAGAGATGCTGGGATGGAGTCAGAGCTGGAGATAGAGATTGGTGTTACCATGGTGACAGCCAAGGTCCCTCTCTGGTACTCGGGCAAATTGTGTGGCCTCTGTGGAAACCTTAATAATCTCCACTCACGCAATTCAGTCAGGTCATGGGTTCTACCTGAATTTCCTGGCTGGTAAGTTATGTATGTATGTGTGTTGTATGTATGTGTATATATACTCTTTTTTTCTTTTTCTTTTTTTACAGTGGCTTTACTGGATGATGTCCTGCGTTGGTTGTGTATTGTTGAATGTTTGAATAAAAACTTTTTAAGAGCTTTTATGCAGCCTGTTATTTTAAACTCTGATGGAAGATATGCCCTTCTCATACATTTTACACAATACTAGCAGCACCCTTATCAGTCAGGCCCATACACCTTTTTTATATAAGGTCATCTCTTGCCAATGTAATCTTTAATCTAAATCCACAATGTTTACAGAAACTAAACCAGGCTTATTGTTGCCCTGCCCAAAGGCTTCTGACTAAATGAGCACTAATTCAATATTGGAGTTTTTTTTTTTTTTATCTTATGCAAACTTTGAGGGCCAAGTTATATTTACCTTCTATCACCTATGATTGTACCACCCTTCACTGTGCTGTTTTTGGGTGACACACAAAACAAGCAAACTGTCAGTTAAGCTCAACTACTGCCACTCTGCAGAAATGTTAGTTTAATTAGGATTTGATCGATCAGTGCTATGGGATTATCCACCCATTTTGCAAGTGTTACAAGGAACATGTCTTGTTTACAAGTATGAACTGGCTTAAAGGACACACTATAAACATTGTCAGAAGTTGCGATTTATGTGCTACCAATGTGATGTACAAAAGGGGTGTGATCGCGGAGGTTTTCCTCTAACTGATAGCACATATGACATAACACTTGGCGTTGCAGAAGAGCATTAAAAGCCAAATTAATAAAGATAGAGGAAATAAACAAATTACATTTGTACAATGTCAGTTTTTAAAGTTTATATTTATAATTTGCTAAAATGTATTTGCATCACAGCTGATATTTCTTTTTACTGTGAAAATCAAAGAAAATGTGTTCTTACTAGAAGAAACCAGCATTTGTAAACTTGTATAGTCTGTGATGTGAGACATCTATATATATATCTATATATATATATCTAGATATAGATAGATATAGATATATATATATATATATATATCTAGATATATAGAGATATATATAGAGATATATAGAGATATATATATATAGATATATATATATAGATATTCTACTCTTCAAAACCCAGCTCTATATTTTATGTTCTTCAAAACCCAGCCCTATTCTCAAACTAGACTGTTGGATTTCTACTCAGACTTTGGTCTTATCACATTCTTGCCTTGCCCACTTTAAAATGGATAATATTATTTGGTTACACCAGAAGATACAGTGCAGCTGAAGGTGAGCAAATAATTTTCCCAATGGCATTGAAATTTCTGCTAATTAAAAAGAAAAAGTTGAATAACAAAACTCTAATAATGGCATGATTAGTGATATATTATCTAAATTCTCAGCATCTTTTAGTCTGTTGAATGTTTCATGTAAGAGAAAGGAATAGAAAATTAGATTTTAGAAAGGTTGATGGAAATATTATGTTCCCTCAAATACATATTTAGTATTTCCCATACCTACAAACTTATCTTCTACAGATATACAATTTAATAAGGAGGGTATCCAGGGATTCTCATCAGATCTTGAGAAATAAATGACGAGATGTGCATGTCTTTGGTTGTGTAACTGAAGCGAAAGATGAATGATTCATCCTATACATGAAGTTAAACCTCACACCTATGTCAACATACAGCAGGACGTGCAAGTCCGTGCCAAGTTCTGCCTTAATTTGTTTTAGAGGAAGGGTATTGTTTTTTCTAAGTCGTTGCTGTTGAGCTTCACTATATGTGATTGGTTGTGCTTTTGCACGTCAGAGTATATAAAAGGATGGAACAGTAAAAAAGAATTGTCATACAGCAGGTAAGCACTCTTCTTTCTGAGATCATTTATGTTGGCTTTTTTTTGGTGAAATTAATACATTTCTAATATTCAAACAATGTAAAGTTTAAATACTTCTGTAACTAACACAATCATTTCTGTCTTTCAGCCATGGGCACCCTGTTGCTGCTTTGTGCTTTGGGGGCTTTTCTCAGCTGTAAGTCACACTCTGATTTTCTTATTTCTTATTCTATACTATGGCAGGACCCACTTATTTTAATTACAATGTGATATATATGTGCTTGTCTTTTCAAATGTTCATGACTTTAAGCTGTGTTATACTGAACAAACACAGTAAAAACGGGGGAAAGTCTTTCTTTTCTTTAACAATTATCCCGATTCCTGACAACCTTCAATAGCTATTAAATCTGACTAAACTTGGCTTAGCTCAATTAATCAATCACAGCAGAATTCCTGGAACCTTTGCGCAGGATTCCCCAGCATGACATTGTAGCCAAGTGATCGCTCAATTTGAAGCAATTTATCCAGGTTGTCAACCCCATCAGTTGAGAGCATTGTTGTGCGGCCATACCAGGTGCTTGTGTGAATGAAGCAGAATGTTAAACAGCTGAAGAATTCGAGAGAGCAGCACATAAAGGATAGCCATCTAAATTGAAATTTGCTTTTGTTGGGAATAGCATTTACCTTCAGCTGCTATTGAGTTGGAACTATTATACTGAATGGGTGAAACAGGAGTGTAATCTAAATCCCCCAGGCCCTGGCTGAGCCCAGAAAATGTTCTTTTCACAGCAAAGGCACAGATATTGATAATATTTCCATTATGCAATTATATTGTCTGCCCAAGTGACTTATTGAGTGCCGCTGAGAAGCAGTTAAGTGACTATTCCTCAGTCTAAATCTCTCACAATGGTTATCAAGAAAAAAAAGCAATCCATCCATTATACACTAGCATTCATCCCTGCTTTTTTTAACTTTGAAATGAAGGTATTTTTTAGACACTTTTTCTTTGGTCTTATATTGTTTCTTTGTACTGTGTATGCGATCCAAGAAGTCTCAAGCCAAGTTTTGTATTGCCAGTCTGTGAATCCTTTGATTGCTTTGGCAGAAATAGTCTCATTCTTTTCCTAAATGCTTTTTTTCATAATGTTTTCTTCACATTCGAGATGTGTGAAATGCAGTTTTGTACCGGACTACTTTATTTTAGGTAACCTGAAATGTGTGTGTCTGACATGTGTTTTTCTGTCTGTTTCCTTGCTCTCGGTCTGTCAGGTCCCTCTAACGCTGGAGGGGCAGGGAGGGAGTTTGCTCTGTCATTCATGCAGAATTATGCTCCCAACTACGACACTCCCCGCTATCAGCTATTCATCACCGCTGTTCCAGGCCAATACTAAAGTGACAGTGCAAGTGCCTCCCTTAAACTTCAAGCAAGAGAAAACTCTAAATGCTGGAGAAAGGGTCACCATCAGT
This sequence comes from Cottoperca gobio, assembly GCF_900634415.1. Lineage (NCBI taxonomy): Eukaryota > Metazoa > Chordata > Actinopteri > Perciformes > Bovichtidae > Cottoperca > Cottoperca gobio. Next base: position 13,151,374 of record NC_041370.1, on the reverse strand, counting down.
CTCCCCACTGGTGTTGAGATCTACGGCAGCAAGAGGTCTCCCAACACGGTGCGCATTGAATCCTCGGCAGATGTGTCTGTAACCTCCTTCAACTCCAAGCTGTACACAGCAGACACCTCTGTGGTGTATCCCACCACTGAATGGGGTACAGAATATTTCATCTTTACACCTGCTGGCTCCCCCTATGGCTCCTATAAAGAGTTCTCTGTGACAAATGGAAAAGAGAGCAACAAAGTGGAGATTTTCCCACGCGGCCCCATTAAGTTCCAGGGTCGTGTCTATGGGAGTGGCAACCGAATGGTGATAGATCTCCAGCCGTATGAGAGTGTGCAGCTCCAGAGCGTGTATGAACTTTCCGGCACCAGAGTTGCCTCCCAGCACCCTGTTGCTGTTGTCACGGGTCACACCTGCACCTGGCGCTTCGCCAAATGTAACCATGTATATGAGCAGCTGCTGCCAGTTAGCGGATGGGGATCCAGCTTCATCGTGCCTCCCCTGACATTCCAGAAGAGATATGACAGCGTCTTCCTCCAGGCCTCGCAGCCCACCCGAGCCACTGTCCAATACGGAAACCGTGAAGAGGTTTTGACTCTGACCAGGGGGCAAATAATGGAGATCCACTACCACAATCCTGAAACACTGTCCATTCAGGCTGATCATGGCATTCAGGTCCTAATGCTCTTCAATGGTGTCACACGGAGCTGGCTCCATTACTACGACCCTTTCTTGATGTCCATCCTGCCCACAGACCGCTTCTGCTCCTCTTACTCGCTCGAGGCTCTAGAGGGCTTTGAAAACAAGGCCCTGATTGTGGCACAGACCAGTGCGATGGCAGAGCTGCGCATTGATGGTACAAACCTGCCCCGTAATGTCGAGTGGAAAAAAGTAGCAGGGACAGATTTCTCTTGGGCAGAGATGTCCTACAAGCAAAACCCTGGAAACAATAGACGCACTGTGTCCAGCTCTGGTTCCCGCTTTGCTCTCTATAGTATAGGAGTCAGCCAGATGAATGGTTATGGTGCTCCAGGACAATGTATTCAGCCAGGTAAAGTGCACATACTATATATAAAAGTATTTATATTTCATATAATATACACAAATTGACTGGAGAGATACAATATTTTTACATAACACTTTAATTAACTGTAATATGGGTTTTAATTATATATTATTTATGGTTTTCCAGGAAGTGGATCTTTGTCCTGCAGCAGTATCACCTGCAGCAACAATGAGGTGTGTGAAGTGAAGGGCGGCTATCCCTCGTGTGTCCCCAAGGCGGTGGAAAAGAAGCCTGGCACTTGCTCGGCCATGGGAGATCCCCACTACCGCACCTTTGACGGGCGACACTACAACTTCATGGGTACCTGCACATACGTCATCGCTAAAAATTGTGAGAAGGATGACAATCTCCCAGCCTTTGAGGTCCTCGCCCAAAATGAGAACAGAGGAAGCCTCAGGGTGTCGTATGTCGCCGTGGTGACGGTGAAGGTATATGGCGTCACCATCACAATAGTTCGATCTGAGACGGGTCGTGTGAGGGTAAGGCTCCCTATTTCTGTTAGTAAAAAACAAATGTGTTCCTTCAAATATACATAGTTTAAATATTATCTTGACATCAATTTATTTATTGGTGTATTAAGAAATGATGACTGTAATATCTTCATAACATTATATATTTTTTCTTCTGTGCAGATTGACAACACTCTGTGGAGTTTGCCGATAACCTTGAACAACGACAAGCTGACGATGTTTCAGAGCGGTCGCTCCGTGGTCATTGAGACTGATTTTGGCCTGACTGTCCGTTATGACTGGGAACACTATCTTGTCGTCACTCTGTCCGGCAGTTACGCTGGTAAGACTTGTGGTCTCTGTGGCAACTTCAATGACAATCCCAATGATGATTTCAGCACACCCTCCGGCACTCAGGCAGGTGGAGCTGTGGCCTTTGGGAGCAGCTGGAAGGTGCCAGGGCTGGTGGAAGGCGCTCTGTGCAGAGATGACTGTGTGGGTGGGTGTGAGCGCTGTGAACACAGCCTCATGAAGATGTGGGAGGGTGACTTGTTTTGTGGGCTCATCACAGTGATAATAAATGGGCCATTCAGCAAATGTCATGCCGTCATTGACCCACAAGCATACCTGGAGAACTGTAAATATGATGTATGCATGGGAGGCGGCCTCCGACATTTCCTCTGCAGGGCACTGGAGGCTTACACTGAAGCCTGCCAACTTGCTGGGATCCAGATTCAAGATTGGAGGAAGATGGCAAAATGCCGTAAGTAATGATAGATAAATTAATCCTCAAATTAACATACGTTTTTTTTTTTTTCTTATTTGCCCTTAATATTTATCACACTCTATACCCTTTCTCTTCTCCCTAAAGCTGCTAAATGTCCAGCCAACAGCCACTATGAGCACTGTGGCAATGCCTGTCCTACCACTTGTTCTGACCCTAGTGCTCCCTCCAAATGCAAACGCCCGTGTGTGCAGACCTGCACCTGTAACGCAGGCTTTGTTTTGAGTGGAGGTCAGTGTGTGTCTGCCGGTAAGTGTGGTTGTACCTATGAGGGTCGAAACATCCCTGCTGGGGAGTCCTTCTGGGCTGACCAGGGCTGTCGGCGAAGGTGTAAATGCGTTGCTGGAAGCAGACGTGTGGAGTGCCAAGATAAAGGCTGCGGGGCAGGGCAGAAGTGCCAGTTGGTTGAAGGCATAAGAAAGTGCCAGGCAGTTTCCCACAGCACCTGCCAGGCCACAGGAGACCCCCATTACGTGACGTTTGACAAGAGGAAGTTTAACTTCCAGGGCACATGTGTGTACCAGCTGGCTGCTCTCTGCTCCAAGGACCCAGAGTTGGTGCCCTTTGAAGTGCTGGTGCAGAATGATTACAGAGGCAGCAAGGTGGTCTCCTACACAAAATTAGTGGAGATTAAGGTGCACTCCCTCAGCATTGTCATTACAAAGACACACAAGGGCCAGATTATGGTAAGAACTACACAATGTTTAGATATGAAAAATGTAATATTTCTAATATTCAGTCAATGTATTTAAATTAACAATTAAATTAAATACAATCTGGGTTGGGTACAGAAATTAAGTAACTATAATCAGCCCAGGTTACATTTGAAAAAGAATTGAAATTGGATTAGTTACCTTGTCATGGATTACTTGATTACATTTTTGATTATGTCTTTAAAATATGGCAATTTTAAAAATTAAAATCATGATAACCGATTCTAATAACTCATCCCACATGTTGTAGAATACACACAGTACACATGCAGTTTGTTCCAGTACTGTTTTTGAAGAGTAATTTGATTTGATTGATTTGATTTGTGAATATTTTCAATGTTTGATTTTGAAGTAATCCAAAAGTATTCAGATAACATTACATTATAATCCAGTGGATTACATTAATAATTACAAAAATGTCCGTGTCATTTGTATTCAGTAACTGACATTTTAAAATGATCTGTCCCAACCCTGAAATACAATTGTGTTATTTTTCCAGGTGAATAATGAGCTTGTTAACCTGCCTGTCAAACTGGATGAAGGACAGATATCTGTGTATAAGAGCGGATGGTCTGCTGTGGTCACCACAAACTTCGGTCTCAAAGTATCCTTCAACTGGGAAAGCGCTGTGTATGTAACTCTGCCAAGCAACTACATGGGAGCTGTTTGTGGCCTCTGTGGCAACTACAACGGCAAACCCCAGGATGACCTGTTTCCAAAGAATGGTGTCAAACCCGTCTCACCAGCAGATTTTGGCATCAGCTGGAGAGTAGCAGAGATCCCAGGGTGTGTTGACGGCTGTAAAGGGGTGTGTCCTGATTGTGACATTTCACAGAAGGTTCAATATGAAAAAGGAGATTTCTGCGGTTTGTTGAGAGACCCTAAAGGGCCGTTCCGTGACTGCCATGCTGTAGTGGACACAGCTAGCTACTTTGAAGACTGCGTTTATGATGTTTGCTTGTATAAGGGCAGAAAGGATGTGCTGTGTCAGGCTATTACATCATACACATCTGCCTGCCAAGCTGTGGGGGTCAAGGTGTACAGCTGGAGAACCAGTCAGTTCTGTGGTGAGACATGCATTCATTTTAATAATAAGGAGCATCATTAATAGCAATAGGGTATAAATTATAACAATAATATAGGAAAGATTAACACTTCCATGTGTTTCTTCCTGTTCTGTGATTTTCTGTTGCTTCGTATTCACTGCCTACATTTGGAAAATGTATATTTAAATGTCTCTGTTAAATAAATTCACATTGTCTTTTATGTCCCTTGTCTACAGCGGTGAAATGTTCAGTCCACAGCCACTATGAAGTTTGTGCAAACGGCTGTCCTGCCTCATGCCAGAGTCTGATCCCTACCCAAGGTTGCCAAGATCAGTGTGAGGAGGGCTGTTCCTGTGATGAGGGGTACATCCTCAGTGGAGCTCACTGTGTTCCCTTCTCACAGTGCGGCTGCGTTTACAATGAGCGCTACTACCACATCGGCCAAGTGTTTTATCCCAATGGGCAGTGTCAAGAGGAGTGCAAGTGCACACAAGATGGAGAGGTAATGGATACAATTTTATAAAACAATGACTGATCAGTGTGAACTTGCAGAATGCAAATTAATTTGTTGGATGTTTAATACAATCTTGTTTTTCAACTGTTTTTCCTCAGGTTGTGTGCAAGAAGTTCACATGTGGCCCTAATGAGAAGTGTAAAGTGGAGAACGGTGTGCAGAAATGTCATCCTGTTGGTAAGGGTGTGTGCCATGCCTCTGGTGACCCCCATTACCGCTCTTTTGATGGGCGAACATTTGATTTCCAGGGCACCTGCACCTATACACTCTCCAAGAGCTGTGGGCTGGAAGGCACCCACCTGGTGGCCTTTTCTGTGCAGGTGGAGAACGTGCGGTGGAACCAGATGATGAACAACAAAGTGGTGGCTGTCACTAAGCTGGTTGCTGTGGAGGTCTACGGCTTCACACTCATCATGAGGAACAACATGTTTGGAGTCCTGGTGAGCAGCGACACTTAGTCTTCATTTGAACCAAGCTCCATATTTGAAATACAGTGACATGTATTGCTTAGTCACAAAGTGGCAGATGGTTGAGAGATGTACAACTAGCATGTTAAATATATTTCAACATTCTTGTGGCCATCCGTTTTTCTTTGTCTTTAAATAAGATTTTATTTTTTAAGGTAAATGGAGTGTTTAACAACGTTCCTGTGAATCTTAATGATGGAGCAGTGCTGGTCTATCAAGAAGGCATGCGTTATGTTATTGCAACAGACTTCGGACTGCTTGTCACTTATGACCTGGTCTATCACGTGACAGTCACAGTGCCTGGTAACTACCGCGGTAAGGTCTGTGGCCTGTGTGGCAACTTTAACGGGGAACAAAAAGATGACTTCCAAATGCCCAACAGTCGACTTTCAAACAACGTGAATGTGTTTGGAAAATCATGGAAGGTCACCATCCCTAATGTGGTGTGTGAGAATGGCTGCGAAGGGAATAACTGTCCTATATGTGACCCAGCTCGCAAGGCTGTGTTTTCAAAGTCTACTTACTGCGGCGTTGTTACAGCACCCAACGGTCCTTTTGCAGCCTGCCATAGTAAACTGGACCCCCAGCCGTACTTTGCTGACTGTGTGTTCGATGTGTGTGCGTCCAACGGCGATGGGAAGGTGCTGTGTAACAGCATAGCAGCCTATGCCTTCAACTGTCACATGGCAGGAGTTGATGTCAAAAACTGGAGGACGGCTTCTTTCTGTCGTAAGTGACTTTTTTGTTTTTCTTACAAATCAACCTCTTATTCTTGTCTGCAAAACTGTTATTGTTGTATTTATGAAGTATGAGAAAAAGCTCCTTTTTTAAATCCATCTTGTGCTAATTTCTTTCAGCCATGAAATGCCCAGCCAACAGTCACTATGAGGTGTGTGCAGACGCCTGCTCTGCATCCTGCGCAGGCCTCACAGAGATTGTCCAGTGCTCCACCAGCTGTACAGAAGGCTGTGAATGTAATGCTGGCTTCTTATTCAATGGACATGCGTGTGTTCAAGAGACTGCGTGTGGCTGCTATGACAATGGAAGAGCATACAAGGTACAACACCTCTTTCTGTAGAAAAAAGCCATTCCATACACAGTAAAGTACAAATGATAGCTTTTTAGTGTCAAAGTGGCTCAAGCTAATACCCATATCAGCATTCACGCTGACATGGCAATTAAGTTGCCTTCGCCTTTTCCACAGTGTGCTGGACATGAGCCAGTCTGATCTTAGATTTACGCACTGAGGATTTCTCCTGAGACTTAATTAGCAGATTATCTAAATTTGTGGGAGGGTTGATAAGATGGAATAAGAATGGAATAATATGGACTCCTCTTCTGTGAATGATTTCCCCCTGTGTAATAAACCTGCTCTATTTTCCCAGCCTGGTGAAGTGGTGTATGAGGAAGACTGTAACACAAAGTGCACCTGCAATCCAGAGAAAGGCCTCGTCTGTGAAAAGCATTCCTGCCCTAAAAGCACCAAATGCATGGTCAAGAAAGATATCAGGGCATGCTACAACACAGGCAAGACACACATACTGTTTATTTATCTATTTTATCCAATCTAAACTTGTTAACTGAGTTAACATGTTAAATTACTTTTGAGTTAAATTGCAATTTTCCAATGAATTTCCTTTTTGTTTCTTTATCTTGTGTAGATCCCTGCAAAGATGCCAAGTGTCGGGTCAAAGAGAAGTGCCGTGTTGAGAAGGGTGAAGCTGTGTGCGTCCCCGAGTACACAGGCAAGTGCTGGGCCTGGGGTGACCCCCACTACCACACATTTGATGGTTTCAACTTCAACTTCCAGGGCACCTGCAAGTATGTCATCTCCAAAACCTGCGGGAAACTGGATGGTCTAGTGCCGTTCTCGATCACCGAGAGGAATGATAACCGGGGAAACACTGCAGTTTCTTACGTCAGGGAGGTAGACGTGTCTGTGTATGGCTACACCATCACCCTCCGCAAGAACCAAGTCGGTCGAGTCACGGTAAGATTTGACTTTCTGATGTGTTTTTAACTGTAGTATTTCATTGTGTACATTATATTTATATTGTTCTGATCCATTCCCTTCAGTTGGACGGGGAGCTGTTGAATCTTCCTGTACAACTGGATGAGGGAGAGGGCGTGGTGTCAGTGATTCAGCGTGGTCACACTGCGGTGGTGGAGACAAACTTTGGCCTGTTCGTCTCCTACGACTGGAACTGGGAGCTAATCATCAAGCTGCCCAGCAGCTACTACGGCAGTGTCTGTGGTCTGTGTGGCAACTTCAACAGCAACAACCGTGACGAGCTCCAGAATCCAGCCGGCAAAGCTGTCTCCTCAGTGATAGAGTGGGGCAAGAGCTGGCAAGCTCCTGACCAGGACAAGGAGCATCCCTGCTGGGATACGTGTGAGAAAAACTGTCCTACCTGTGACGGTAACCAGCGCAAGCTCTATGAGACTGAGGCTTTGTGTGGGGGCCTCGTAGCCAAGACCAATAATGTGTTTAAGAAATGTCATGAAAAGTTGGACCCCCAGACCTTCATGAACAACTGTGTGTATGATATGTGTTTGAATAAGGGAGACAAAAAGATGCTGTGCCAGGCATTGGCCTCCTACAGTCAGCAATGTCGTTCGGAAGGAATAACAATCAAGGACTGGAGGAAAACGTTTGGCTGCCGTGAGTATTTACGAGAATTTCATTTGCTCATTTTAATCAAAGATTTCTATCAATTAAAGTTTTACATTTTTGGTTAATGCTTTTAAATTTGATTTATATCCAGCAATGAGCTGTCAGCGTCACAGCCACTATGAATACTGTGCCAGCCCATGCCAGCCATCCTGCCCATTCCCTGAGCAAAAGACGACCTGCAAAGATGCCTGTGTGGAGGCCTGTGTGTGTGATAAGGGTTACGTCCTCAGCGCTGGCGTCTGTGTGCCGGCTAAAACATGTGGTTGCTCCTATCAGGGCCGTTACTACAAGCCAGGCCAGCGCTTTTGGGCTGATGAGGCTTGCGGTCGCCTATGTGAGTGTGATACGAGCCTGCGCATGGTGACATGCCGCGAGGCTTCCTGCTCTGCCAAGGAGACGTGCACCGTAGTGGATGGAGAGCGTGCCTGCCGACCCATCAGTCACGCCACATGCAGCGCCTCAGGTGACCCACACTACCGGAGTTTTGATGGCCGCAGGTTTGACTTCCAGGGCACATGTGTATACGAGCTGGTGGGACTGTGCTCACAGCAGCCAGGGCTTGTGCCGTTCAAGGTGACTGTGCAGAACGACCACCGGGGAAGCAAGGCTGTGTCCTACACAAGGACTGTCATGTTTTCTATATATGGCATCACCCTCACCATCAGCAGAGAATACCCCTACAAAGTCCTGGTAAGTATAGATGTGGAGGTATGGATAATGTAAAGCATATGTGCTATTTAATAAAAGATTAAATGAGTCATTTTGACACTTTGATTTTTGGAGTGAAAATAAATGGGTCATGTAGTCACAGTATTAAAAATAAACAGAGGACAGATACTCTGTGCTTCATTCAAATGAGCTGATGATAATGCCTTCTGTCATTGTGCTAATTCTGACATCCCTCATGCTCTTCTGCATATATATTTAATTGCATATTAAAATTTTGATCCAGGCAGACTTAATTAAACTAAGATTTAACTGCACATTAGAGTGGATTAGCAAGGGCGGCAGAATTATTAAATCTATAATCTCATAAAGATATTTTTCCCTCCCTCTTCAGCTCAATGGGCAGCTCGTTTCGTTACCATTGGATTACAAAAATGAGCTGACCGTGTTTCTCAGCGGCTGGACAGCCGTTGTGGAGACAGCCGCTGGTATCACAGTGACCTTTGACTGGCGGAGCACAGTGAGCGTTACTCTGCCCAGCAACTACCAGGGCGCAGTCTGCGGCCTGTGCGGCAACTACAATGGCAAGGCTGAGGATGACCTGACCATGCGGAACGGCAAGATCACCAAAAATGGAGCTGAGCTGGGGGAGAGCTGGCAGGTGGCCCTCGTACCAGGCTGCTCATCAGTCTGCCAGGGGGCATGGTGCCAGGCCTGTTCAGACTCCCAGAGGAAAGAGTACCGAGCCCAGAAATACTGTGGCATTATCGCTGACAAGGCAGGGCCTTTCAGAGATTGTCATAGTCGTGTGGATCCTGCTCCTTACCTGGAGGACTGTGTGTATGATGCCTGTCAGTATCATGGCCATCATGGCTCAGTCTGTGATGCCGTGGGAGTCTATGTCTCTGCCTGTCAGAGCCAAGGAATCGCCATCCGCTCCTGGAGAACAGATGCCTTCTGTCGTGAGTTTGAGATTGTTGCATTTTTGGTTTCATATTTCAAATCTCTTGTTTCGAAATATCTCCTTTATTTTACCTTGTTCCTGTCTCCCTCTACCCATCCTATCCCACAGCAATGGTGTGTCCAGCTAACAGTCATTACACCTTGTGTGCCACGGGCTGCCCAGCCACCTGTGCCAGCTTAACCTCCCTCGCCACCTGCCGCAGGGCCTGCGCAGAGGCCTGCGAGTGTGACGAAGGCTACCAGCTAAGTGGGGATACCTGCGTGCCTGTGAGAGACTGTGGCTGCTCCTACGATGGCCACTACTACAGGAAAGGAGACGTCTTCTACCCCGAAACAGAGTGCGTGGAGCGATGCATCTGTGGAGAAAACGGTGCGGTGTCTTGCCAAAAGGCCAAGTGCCGGGCAGGGGAGACCTGTAAGCTTGAAAACGGCGTGAAAGGCTGCCACCCTGAGGGGCACGGCAAGTGTGTGGCTTCCGGTGACCCTCATTACATTTCCTTTGATGGACGGAGGTTTGATTTCCAGGGTACCTGTGTCTATGTGTTGGCCAAGGTTTGTGATGATGACAATGGCCAGCTGACGCCGTTCAGCGTCACTCAGGGGAATGAGAAATATGGAAATGGCAAAGTGGCAGTAACCAAGTCTGTTGCAGTGGCGGTCTACGGTTATGTCATTTACATCCAGCAGAAAGTGCCATGGAAAGTCATTGTGAGTTCAACAACTTAATCCAAAACACGTGTGGTTACATTTGTGCATGTTTTTTTCTTTCCTCACGACGATTCTGTTCTCTTTCTTCCTTTGTCCAGTTGGATGACGAACTTCTAAACCTTCCTCTCTACCTGGACAATGGGCGTCTCCGAGTCACTCAGGAAGGTCGCAACATAATTGTCCGCACAGACTTTGGACTGACCGTCCTGTATGACACTGTCTATTACGTTGAGGTGATCGTTCCTTCTACATACCAGGGGAAGATGTGTGGTCTTTGCGGCAACTACGACAAGAATGGTGGTGATGACTTCAGACTTCCAGGTGGCAAAAAAACCAACAGCGTGGATGACTTTGGGAAGGCGTGGGTGGTGGACATGCCTGGCAATGTATGTGGGGGCTGTGGAGGCCAGTGTCCAGTATGTGAGCCGGCCAAGGCCAAGGTGTACGGAAAACCTGACTCCTGTGGCATCATGAGTGAACCTAATGGGCTTTTCAAAGCCTGTCACAGTAAAATTGACCCAGCAGCATATGTGTCTCATTGCGTTTTTGATGTTTGTGCTGTGGGTGGCAACAAAGATACTCTGTGTAACAGTATCCAGGCCTATGCTGTGGCCTGCCAGAACGAAGGAGTGATAATCCAGCCGTGGAGGAGCAGCTCCTTCTGCCGTAAGTTACACGCAACGGTATTTCAGATGTTTTGTTTTTCAGGTGCTCATACAAAGTCTTAATAATGTCTTCTTCTTTTGTAGCTGCTTCCTGCCCTGCACACAGTCACTATGAAGTGTGTGCTGACACCTGCGGTGGGACCTGTGCCAGCTTTATTTACCCATTTACTTGTTCTGAAAGCTGCTTTGAAGGATGCCAATGTGACGCCGGCTTTGTTTTCGATGGCATGCAATGTGTTCCCTTGGACAACTGTGGATGTGTGCACAATGGCAGATATCTAACGGTAAAACTGTACTGAGATTTTACTTTGTTGTCATACATAGAAACTGCCACAGAATTGAAAATACTAATACTTTCTATCATTGTCATAGCATTTGCACATGAATATTTACCGACCTGGAAGATAACATTATACGCAATGTATTTTTCCAGGTGGGCCAAGATGTTGTGGACAAAGCCTGCACATCCAAGTGTGTGTGCCAGGCCTCTGGGCTGGTGAAGTGTGAGAAGCTGTCCTGTGCCAGCGGAGAGGTTTGTGGTGTAAGAGATGGCGTCAGAGGTTGCCACGTCAAACGGGGTCACTGCGGCGTGAGCCAAGTCGGACACCTCACCTCCTTTGATGGCATGTCTGGAGCGATGGGAGCTCAAGGGGCATTTGAAGTGGCGTCTCTGTGTGACGAGACCGCCAAGCTGTGGTTCCGAGTGGTCGTGGACGTCAGGGTCTGCAGCAAAGGGGCATCTCCCACTGTCGCCACTGTGTATGTGTACTTCAAGGAAACCGCCGTCACTGTAAACAGCCAACACGTGACCTGGGTGAGAAGAGTCAGGAGTGATGATAGTTTATTGCTTAACCATGAAAGTAGTTTTGCTGTTAAAACGTTTTTGTTTTTTATCTCACTTTGTTTATTACCTTTTCCCCCCCATTCTTCATGTCATCCAGGTAAATGGCAGGAAAGTGTCTCTTCCCAGTAAAGTGACGAGTGACATATCTGTCCAAATCTCAGAGAAGACTGTGATCATCGAAAAGGCATCTGCTGTGCGGGTCACCTACTCAATTTCACAGGAGGTCACGGTCATTATTGACAGTAGCCTGTCCGGTAAAATGTGCGGCGCCTGCGGCAACTACAACAACAACTCCAAAGATGATATGAGGACTGCAGATGGGAAAATCACCACTGATGTGTCCGTGGTTGTTGGCTCCTGGAGCGCCGGGGACTTTTCTAGATGGTGAGTATTTGAAAGGCACACTGTTACATTTCCTCTGTGTAAATGTTATGGGCAAAGATACATTGTTACATTTACTGCTACGATAATGATCTTCTTCACTACATGCTCTCATCACATTGTTCCCCAACTCCCGACGTTAACTTTAATTGTTTTAATAACATAACAACTTTGCCTCCTCATTTACACTTCTAACCTTCAATTCTAGTTAGAGTGGAAGTTTTAATCTCGAACTCTATCTTGCCCTTTATTATGCAAACAGCAAACTTAATTTGACCACTGAAACAATCAAGTACAGATCAGCGAGAGATGGTACGGTGCTATGACCATTCAACCGCTTATTCTCTTAACAGCAAGAACTAAACAAGGACCCCACAGAGCCCTTTTAAAGGAATGAGAGTGTGGTTTTTAATTGCATTTGGTCCAATTTAATTAAGAAATGCCAGAGAAACCCCTATGGTAATTACTGATTAAAAAGCAGGTGAGGCTGACAGGCACGGCCATCAAAAGCTACCAAGCTTGCAATCCAATCACTGCTTGTCATCCAAGGACACTTAAGACTCATCTGGGTACAATATTAATTTGAGCCCTCATCTATAGTTCTGTGTTCTAGCCTTAAGTCAATCCCTTAGAGAATTAAGTTGTGTGCATCCCCCTTCCTCTCTTCATTCAACATAGTTGTCTTTTTGCGGGTTTTTCACATCACCAGACCACAAACAACACAAGAAAATGCACCGAAGAATCAATGCTGCTGTTGAGTGTTTGCATATGCCTTTTAGAAATACCATTTTCCGAAGTGTTGCTTGTAATCTCCGTTGTGCCCGAGTGAACATGACTTTACTTTGCTCCAGTGCCCTTTGACTGCAATTTTTCTGTTTCATTTCAGTGGCTTGTAGAGCTGTTGGTTCTGTGGCGATGGAAAGCATCTGGTATACAGGTAAAACCTGAAGTTATTTCCTCTCAAAACCATGAACTGATGTTTCCTCATAAATGAAACCGTAACACTGTGGCTCACATGCTTGCTTTTCACCCCCCCCCCCCCCCCCCCCCCCCCCCCCCCCCCCTTAAACAGGATGAAGAACTTGAAGTCGTTTGGCGAGAGTTTCTTGTTTACAGTCGATCTTACTGATCATACTTCAATACTTACTTCTTGATTCATTAAATTGTTTTGGTTGTTTACTAGCCGTCTGGTCCTCTATTGTTCACTTTGGAGACTAAATCTAGCTCATTCCTGACCAACATCTCCATCTAGTGGAGGAGGAAATTATAGCATCTATTTTCCACAGAACAGCCAAGAGTAATCTTGTATACCTGTCTTATTATACTGTACTTGCCAAGTTTTAAAATGTGTTTTTACTAAATGTATTCTGCTTACTGTTCCAACCAATAAATAACTTTTCATTACACTGATTGAGTTGTTTGTGATTCCCAGAGAATTTTGCGTCTGAAACACTGCCTGTATATCAGTCTAAATTAAAAATGCATGACTCTTATGGTATGGGTAATGTGTGCACAGCTTCTGCTGCATCCAGCACAGCTGGAGGCGAGACATCATGTGTTAAATTGACGGTTAGATAAGAAAGCTGTCTGCCCTAAAAGTCCTTGTTGTAGGAGTGACAAAATATCGCAATAACAAAATCGCACAAATGTCTACAGATAACTAACAATAACAATAGACAGATACCAACCTGGATATCAGAGTGTGAATTCACCAGATTGAGACAGGACCTGCTGCCACCCAGCTCTGTGTTTGCTACTCGTGGAGGGGGGAATCTGGCAGCTGGGTGTGGGAGAGACCTTGGGGAGACAGTTTTCATATAGCTGAGAGAAAACTTTATCTCAACGACAGGCCATGAAAGCGCACTAGTATCTCCAAAGGCTGTAAATTACACCACAGTGCAACAAGCTCACTGCTTGATTCAGCTTGTGTCTGTTATATTTGGCTGTGGGGGAAAATGAGCGTGATTTACAGTTCATTATGAAATCATGTTTTACTATCTATACTGGCACCAAACCGCATGAGAGTAATCTTCTCTGCTCTGTAGCACTGTACTGTAGCTCTCCTTGTGCTGTTTACCTCTGCTCAGGGGAGCTCAGGGTAGTTTAAAGAGTACTCGTGGTTGAGCACTCACACACACACACCCCACCCCCCTCTCCTCTCACTCTCTCACTGTTATTCCTGAGGCAAGACCAAGGAGGAACAGAGCTTTACTTGGTGCAAGCGAGTACTAAGCAATCTCCACAGTATAATTCCTTTTTAATCACCGCTTTTAATTTTATTTGCAAGCTATAAGAGAAGGTTTTGCATATCATATGTTCTCTCTTTGCTGAAGTAACCAGTGGAAAACCTTTCAAGCAAAGTTCGGCTCACTGGGCGGAGAGAACTAACTAACTCACATTAGTTATAGGAAGCTGATACAAGGTAAGTTGATTTAAAATGTCCAAATTTAGCTCTGACATGAATTCATTTCGTTGAATGCAATTGCCCTGTCAGTGCGCGTAAACAGCTGACATCTGAAAGTTTCTGTGTTAGAGAGGTTTTCCTTTATTTTTGTTTTAGCCAAACACTACTACCAACTTAAAACTTCACACTACAGTCCTTTGTGACTGTATACACTGGTAAACACGGGTATTTACCAGTGTATTAAGTTGATAGTGTGGAAGTGTTTTCCAGTCTCATTTAGTTGGCGCAATGTTATCCTGTCAGGAAATGCCACGCCGTCTGGTGAGTTTAATGAAGTTTATTGTGTCACACTTGTTACTGTTAGTGCTGCCAAAAACACCGGAGCCAACCATTTAAAACATGTTCGTCAATCTTTATCGCGTTAATTGACGAGAGCAGCAACGTGAACTCGAATATTAGTCACTCTTTGTCTGCAGCAATAATCAGTCTTGAGTCTCCCAAGTTTAATTATCAAAAAACCTCTAAAGAGTTTACATATGTATTTAAAGTGCGAATGCACTCATGGGTTTGCCTATAAGGGTTAATGTAAGCAACCCCTTTTTTAATTACAAACTGTCCATGTTAATCCCACTTTATTACAATCCATGGTAATTAATTTTTAAAGTGATGCTCTATTGGCGTCTTTCCTGTCTCCTGATTCTATTCCTCTACATCACTCAGAAGACTAACAAACAAGATTATTGGATCGGTTCTTGTTAGAATAACTCAACCTGTATGTGTTTGATTAAACCTGATTGGCACCCCTTTGTTGTTAATCCTGCTCCCAGGGTTGAAGTGTTCATTTGTCTCCACTCCAGCTCCATGTTCACACCCCCACTCTAGTCATGCATGAATCCTCAGCAGTGCTCTGGGCCAGGGAGGGAAACCTTGACTATGTACGTAATGTAGGCTTTGATCTTTGCAATGCAAAACATTTTATTCCATGGTTTAGATTTGATTTTTGGCAAGTGTGGACCTAAAGTGGTGTGTACCTGCATAACATTTTGTTGTTGTATGTTTTATTGGTATAATGTGGCTGTGAAGCAAACAAAAACTGCAACCAGTGCTCTTCAGTCATGCAGTGTCCTTAAATTGTGAAAAGCTTTTGTGTCCAATCAGGAGTCACTGTCTGGTTGTTCTGCCTTAACCTGTAAAGACATGGGCGTAAGAGTATCTCAAAGAATGTCTGCGATAATATATAGACCGAAAAACCACCCGAGGAGGTTCATGCTCCATGTGCAAAATAGATGACCCAGAAAAACGGATCCTCTTAACCAACTGACCTAAAGAAACACAACACCCTTTCCATGCACCCCTCAACTGCCAATCCCCATGTACTGAGACGCTGAGCCTTAAATAGACCCTCATCTCTTACCCAGTCAAGAGGCCGTACTATTAATTACTACTACTACTACTATGCTGCGTCTAGCGTTTTGAAGATTGGCCTGTACAAAGGACTAAAAACCAAGATACCTTTAGCTTTTTGACTATTCATTTTGCTTTTACAATATCATTTTGATTTGCAGTTTGATGCAAATAAACAAATTGGTAGATATTGTTCAATGTCTGATCCCTCACTGTTCTGGAAAACAACAAGTGGCTGCTTGGTAGTTTCTGAGAGGTATTAGAGGGGAGTTGCTAAAGATTTTCACAACAGGCATCTCTCTGTTCTCAGCAAGACTGTTTAAGTTGCCGAGTTATTTTAGTCTAAAGGGAGTCAGTGAGTTACCTGTTTATCTGTAAATCACATTTAAAAAAGCCATAACTTCAAATGTGTGCACTTTCCCTTTACATAATTAGATGAAGACATTTATTAATTCTCTTGTGTACTATTTCTGTTTGTTTCTTCTCAGCAGGTACAATGGATCTTGTGGTGTTGGTGGCGTTCAGCTCCTGGCTGGCTCCTACACTCGGTGAGCATCCGTTTCACTAAACGTTGAGCAGCTTTACGGCTGTGTGAGCGTGGTGTTCTTCATTTGGTTCTCCTTTCTGTAGCTTTGCTTGTGTTTTAATGTTCGTCCACGCTAAACGAGCTGATGTGTCTGTACAACAGGATCAGCGTTTGGCAGGGAGGTGTTTGGTAAGTTTCCTGCATTAGAGTGGTAACTGCCCATGCATGGCAACTTGATTTCCGCTGCTCACTTATGTGATATGGCTGCTTGCCATGTGCTCTTTTGTGTCAAAAGTGTATTGAGTGCCTTGTCCTTTTGTAAGCATTGCAGTGGTACTATTTTCAGTATGATTTCCATTATTCCCTATTAAATCATTTTATGTCTGTGTTTTGCTGTCAGAATAGTGTAAATGTTTCCTTCCAGCGCAGTTTGAACAATCATTTATTCACACTGCTGCCAAGTTTTCCATTGTTAATGCAGGCCCTGGTCTTTGGTTCACTTCTCTGTGCGCCTGCATGCCATCAGTTGAACTTGATGTTAAGCAGCATCGCCTACCCTAAGGGTTTTTTATCTTCTGGCTGTCCGTTAGAGTCCGACCTTATTTTCAAATGCTCGTCAGCACTGATAAAATAAAATGTGTTTTTACTTCATAGAATAAAGGACTTACATTAGTATTTACTGCCTGGTCAAGAAGCCAAAGTTAACTCGAGCACTCTACCCTTAATCTGCATTAAATGGAACGTGTAGTGTATAAAATATAATTCAGATTATTTTACTGGGTGTCAACTTTTAGTATATAACCTTTTGTTAATGAGCTTGGAATAAGTTGCAACAGGCAAACTTACACTTCAAGTTCACTTACATTTGGTTGACAGATTATCATTTAACTGTACATGAGTTGTCCACGTATACACATAAGCACAACTACTGGGACTGGCTGACATTTAAAATGCTGTTCAAAGTGTGTTGAACATTTTAATGAGAGCTGTAAAAAAATACATTAATGATGTGAAATGTTTCCTAGCACAAGTAGAAAAGTATTTATGTAACATTCAATGTGCTGCTCCGAGGGTAAATTATTCTCGCTCCAAACACCGGTGCTCGTATAAACAATGTCTGCTTTGTGTTTTTATTATTACACCAAGTGGAAGCTGTCTCTTAAATTATTCTGGTTGTTTTCTTGATGAACATGAGGCAGAGAATTTCTATTTAGCTCGTTACCAAGTACAGTATACTTTCTAGCAAGATTCAAAAGAGCGGCACATAACATGAATGCGTCCAACATGTGTTTCCACATGGGAGAAGAGAGGTGAAAGAGCAGAGGGGTCTGTACTTTCCCACATCCCCGATAGCACACAGATTAACACAGATCAAGGCAATCCAATAAATATACAGTAGGTAAACAAAGGTATAGAGAGAGGCTATATATATATATATATATATATATATATATATATATATATATATATATATATATATATATATATATATATATATATGTCAATTTGAGTTATTTTACAATTTGGTATTATAATATCTTTATCATTGAACTTTTGCATAAATACAATGTGTTTGATACTCACCATTTCCGGCCTTTCTGCAGAGTGAATTTTTCCCACTACCATCAATTTTGGCATTTGCTGACAAGCACTTACACCACCATGTGAATGTCTTATAAAGACTAATGATTTTTGCTTCTTTTTTCACAGCCTCCGTGGCAGATGAGGACAAAGGTGGGTATTATTTGAACAGAAGCTTAGAAGAGTCAAATTAAGATAAGCTGCATACTCATTTTAGCTGGCATATAAATTGGCCCTGGCACCAAACTGACTAATGACTAGATGGATGACTGAGGCCCTTAAAGTGCTGAATAGCTGTCATATCATGAGTGCTCTCTGAAGTGTGTCAGTGGGTAAATCTGCTCCTCATTTGTTTCCTCTCTCTGTTCTCTCCTATCAGACTATGACAGTGCTTTTCATTACGGTGAGTGTTCAGCAGATGAACGCGGACTTTTAATGGCCGACCCCTCTACACAGGAAACATCTGGGAGGTCGAGACAAGTTCGCATTTTCCACTTGTTTTTCCAGAAGTTATGGAAAACTGTCACCCCAGGGCTAAGCTTCAGAAGTAGTCCTACTGTGAATACTTCTAACCCTGTACACTGTGTCGCAGGCTGGATTTTATGTCCATCTAAGGCACTAAAGTACACAGACTGACTCAAAGTCTGCGTTGGTATTTTATGAATACTCACCATTAGCAATGTACTGGTTGTTATCTTTACATTTCTATTGGGAATGGGCAATTATTGTATACCATTATTGTATCTTTCCAACCATAGTGTGTCATAGTATTGGGAGCCTAGGATAAATCTGAGGGTTCACAAAATAGAAACAGGGATAAGAAAGGAAAACACAAATTTCAGTTGCACAAACATTTTATTTTGCTCTATTTTTCTTATGAAGTTCTTTTGTTCCTCCCCTCTGGTCTTCCTTGGAATTAAACAACCGTTAATGGGAGTGTTTACAAGGGATCTCAAGTAGACAACACTTGATTCTAAGTGGTCACAAGCCAAAAAAGGTTGAGAACTACTGCACTAAAGAATTGATGTAGACTGCTGCCAACTGAAAAAGCAACAGTAGCCAAAACTTACTCGTACTTTTCCCCCCATTTTTTAATTGTAGTTAATATCTATTTGCTCATGCTAATGCCTGCAGATAGTTACCATCTTTAGTAAACTAGCTAACAACACGTGGTGCTGCTTGATGCATGTAAACAAAGCTGTAATCCTTTCTGTATTGGTAACAACATAAACGGCAGATATGAAGCATTCATAGATTGAACAAGCAGCCCCTCTCCAGCAGTTACTGCTGCTTTTGATTGTGTTCAAATGGATGGAAACACAGACATGTCATACTTCTGCACAATTGTATCCAGCCTTATTAAGACAGCCAGCTACAGAGTTCAGGTTGACCATAGTGTTTACAGTTTTGGTGACTGCAGCTCACAGGAATTTGTGGTGTCCCATGACCATTAGGGGGGCTGCAAAAATATTTCTGTTATGCTGCTCTTGAAGCAAAATGTGGTAACATGTCTCAAAACGCTTTTGCATTCATGGGGTTTTGTATCTCAGAACTTTCACATGTTACCATGCACTTTTAAAGTGTTTTCTTTTTCCATTTCAGATTATGAGTCTCTAAGAATCGGTGGGCTGGTTGTCGCGGTGTTACTGTTCATTATGGGTATCGCCCTCATTGTCAGTAAGTGTTTGTCCACCTTAAATACGCAGTGGATGTGTAGTGTTGAGTGTCAGTGTCACCACACTGTGATCCCTGTATGTGTGAGTCGACCTCAAAGTCTCCCAAAACAAGCAGGCTTCTGTTTTTGCAGTTCTGAAAGGGAGGAGTACTGATGCCTCTTGCACAATCTTAGTACTCCGCGATCTAATGATTTGTGCATCACAGCAATTTGCCCTTTATACCTTATCCCTTTCCTCACTATGTGTCCTTCCAAGAATGCTCCTGCTCAACTGCCAGCACATGCTGTCACTGCCTGTGGTATCCCTGAAACCAAAACCAAGCAATACATTATTCATCAGGATCCACACACTCTGCTTCTGTTAGTCAAGATCACTGTGGATTCCTAACTGCACTCTATGAAGTGGTTGCATTAAACTAACATTATTTGAAAAAAAACAGAGGATGAAAGTATATTTGAATTTACCAATTGGCTTTGAAATGTGCAATCTGACATCCAGATGTAAACAGGTCCTCACACTGCCACAGCTACACATGGTGGACCACAAAGTCAATTTAAAGGTCATTAAATTCAGTTGTTTACAGTAAAAGAAAAACACTTAGAAGCTATTCATGTTTTTGTTGTTGTTACATGTTTGTTTACATCTGTAATCTGTTCTCCGATTTTCAACACAACTTACTTATTTCCCAATATTTTTAAAATACATTTAATTTATTGATTTAATATGCACATGTGAAAGTGTGACATCTGTTCAAATAAATAAAAAATACATTGATGTATTTAAAACATAATTGATAGCAATTGGCACCCTTTGGCGCCTCCCAGTGTCAAAGTGAGTGAATGAAGGAAGAGTGTCAAGATGCTCACAGATTTATTCTTAGTCCTGAGAGTATGCAGGTCACAAACCCGGTCTGGGATTTTCCAGCGGTTATGCCGGCCACAGCAGGAGGTACACATCTTAGTCGACAGTTCGCGTAGCAATTGCATGTTGATATATATATATATATATATATATATATATATATATATATATATATATATATATATATATATATATATATATATATATATATATATCAACATATATATATATATATATCAACATATATATATATATATAGCAACATGCAATTGCTACGCAAACTGTCGACTAAGATGTGTACCTCCTGCTGTGGCCGGCATAACTGCTGGAAAATCCCAGACCGGGTTTGTGACCTGCATACACTAACTGATATTGATTTAGGTCATTAAAAGAAGTACAGTAGTACATTGCTTTGCTTCCAAGTACTTCATACAACTTCACTTCAAAATATCCGAACTATACCTTTGAGCAGTCCGCCTCTATGATGTTTATAGGCTAACAGAAGTGGGTTTAAATGACATAACCAAAGAGGTTGAAAGTGTAAACTCTTTTTGTTGACTCTCACATAATGTGAAAGTTGTTTGCTGGATGTTATTCAACATTTTGGCTCCTGCATTTTGGACAAAGTCAAACAACTGAATTTTGCTGTTTACCTTAATAAAGTCTTGTGCTCGGGCCAATAAACTGCAAGACTTGCTGCCCTGATGGGTTTATTGGCAAAAGCTCCAGTCTGTAATCATGTACCTATCAAGGCATGGAACAACCTCTTCCTTTTTTACTACTAGAGGGGGGGGGGGGGGGGGGGGGGGGGGTAAACCAATGCTTTAGCTGCATACATTCTATTTATAATTTTTGTCGCTGTTTTAGACATGAATAATTAGTTTCTTGTGTTTTGCCCCAAACACAGCCCGAAAATGTACCTGTTCAAACAGCGATAAGTCAAGGTAAGTGAAGTCCGACTCATCTGTTAAGACAGTAGTTTTCCGTTAAATTGATAAAACATCCCTCCAGCTGGATTATCTATCTCAGGGGTGTCAAACATGTGGCCCGGGGGCCAAAACCGGCCCGCTAGAGGGTCCAATCTGCGGGATGACTTTGCAAAGTGTAAAAATGAGTTGTTTTGATCATAAAGTATAATACTGTTCCAGATACCTGTGACGAAATGTTTTGTGCCTTTGTAGATCCACTGTGATCTGTAAGATATGTAATGCACATGTGTAAATGATAAACTAATACTATTGTTGAAATTGAACTTTTTTTTCTTAAGAAATTTCAGGTAAAAAGATCAAATTTGAACATTTTCAGAATGTGCTTGTACTTTCTTGCACTAAAACGAAGGGAAACATTTGGAGTTGTTGTTATTTACAGGTTATTATGCTGTGATGTTACTGGTCCGGCCCACTTGAGATCAAATTGTGCTGAATGTGGCCCTTGAACTAAAATGAGTTTGACACCCTTGCTCTAACTGTTCATTTCCCTCAGACCCAGGGGGCCTGATGTGGAATCAGCTGTTCCAAAGGGTAAATATTTTTTCTTTGTTCTATAATAATAATAATAATAATAATAATAATAATAATAACTATAATGTCAAATGCCTATCAAGAAGATGCATTTCCTATTTGTTACATTTTATTTTAATCAAAAAAACTCTACAGATTCGTAGACGCGCGGCGGCAAAGAGCAGAGGAGCTCTGGTGAGTGTCTTATAAACAACTGAGTCTATTTTCTTCAAAAGGAAGCTGAAAGAGATTTCTTTCTCACCCTCTACCTCTTTTCCACAGTGTTACTGTCTCACCATTAGATGGCAGCAAATACCTTGATCACAACTGAGTACAATCTTTCCATGAACACAGCATGTTACTGTGCTATTTTTCTTCTCTTTTTTAATGTTTTTATCATCAATAATTGTTACTAGATAATGTTCCAACTTTATATGGTAGGAATTGTGTGATTCTCATTTGTATTTTTGTGACTTTAAGATTGATGCAAAAGATTAAAACAAATGTTTGAAAAGGTTTCTTTCTTTTTGTATGCATCATTATGTCATTATTATTATTATTATTATTATTCCATTGCCTTTAGAAGTAGATCAGCAAACAGCTCTCGCATATGCTGCACTCCAGCTTCTGCTGACGCTGCAGACACTTCAGTTACACGTGCAGTAGTAGCTACCAGCAGAGGGAGTGTGAATGATTTATGTGCTGCATTGTGCAGCACTTGGATAAGACTGTGTTTAATAAAAAAATAAAAAAATGCACTTAATTTTACCTATCTCTCTTCAGTGCCGTTTTATTGGCACATATTCAACTGTAGAGAATCTGGCAGCCTCTGAATGTAAAAAGCTGCATATGCGGGCATTATATATTCTCCCTGGTGTTGCAGGAACGGGCTGACTGCACTGCACAAAATACAACACATGGGGATAGAAACTGGTGCATTTTGAGCATGCAAGCAACATTTCTATAGATTCTATAGCATTATAATTAAGAAACTGGAGGGAATCTTAAAGCAAAAGTCACATTACACAGAATCTTCAAATATCCCAGATATCATGCAGTAACACTCCCTCAGACACTCAGACACTCACACATAGAACACAAGACTGTATGGCACTCAGTACATTGTTGAAGATTCGTATACAGATTACATTCGCTGTTTACTCTATTTATTCTAATGTTGAACTGTACTACTGGTGTAGTCTGCATCCTGGTCGATTGGTCACACTATGGGGAGTACTCCACCCCTATGACTCCACCACTATGAATGCAATGTTGCACTGTGGCCACCAGAGGACTCCTGCTGAGTTTACAGACGGCTTTGAAGCAGTTCTGCTTGCTGTCCTGTCCAGCTACCTCTTTTCATATCCAACCTTAAACTGCAACCCAGCAACCAGCAATATATCTGGGAGACGGAGCTCTTCTACATCTCTACAGTGCAGCCATGTCCACCACAGGTTTGATTTGATTTTCTTCTTTTACTGGATTGCATAGTGAACCAGTTGTAAGCTCTACTGTCTGAGTTGTGAAAGAATGACTTGTTTGATTATTATTTGTGTGATAATTTTATGATTTTGTCATTTAATTTGCAAAAATGAAATGACTTGTTTTATGTTCATACCTATCTTTGTGTCGTTAATTATCCTGCTACAATGTTGCTTCACTGCTAAGAGCCAATTTACTGCTGATGCATAGATCAGTGTTATAACAAAGGGAGCTCTTAGTAAATAACTGTAAAACATCTTCTTGTAATGAACAATACTACAGATGTGTAGCACTTGTTTTTCTCAAACTGAGGAGTCTTTGTGGTAGAGAGAAAATGATGGAAAGAAATACAAACTGCCAGCTCAGCCACTGGGGAGTGAGGGTTCAGCAACATGCAAGCCGCATTATTGACGCCCAGATACTCTCTAACAATCTGGCACGGGCTGTGGCTGGAAAATAGGCTTATATTTGCAAAATAAATCATTATGTTCATTAAGAGTAGAAATCTGCATTAAAAATTAAACTGCAGTTAATTTAAGTGGCTTTCTAAAACTCTATTACATTTCAAACCCCTTTCCCTCTGCTGCTGTAATGATACCAGGGATATCCTGCTGCTGGCTTGTAACCCACTTTTCTTCATGGTGCATCTTTTTTTTCTGCTGAGCAAAGATGCTGCATTGAGCTCCCCTCAGTAGAAAAAAAAAATCCTCCTGAGGAGTTGTGGAGCCAAGCCTTCAGATCCGGAGAGCTGCAATGCTTGCTGTCCATGGTGCTGAACACAATGTAACACTACTCTGTTCTCTATAACTGACCGGGCTCTTTCTTTGCAGAAACAATGTTTACAGACCGAAGTGACTTTGAGTATGGTAAGATTTACCCCACCTACTATTATCAAACAAATCAATAAATTCACATAAAACATATCAAATGTTGTATTTGTTTTAACTACACTATGTTTCAAATTCAACATAAACTCCAATAAATGTGTCCCTTGTAGATTATGACACATTGCAGACCACGGGGGTTATCCTTGCTGTAATCATGTGTGTCACTGGCATTCTAATAGCCCTCAGTAAGTTTAGACATTCACTCACATATCACTTCAATAAAAAGGCTTTATCATAAATACATAAGCTAATTTCCCTTTGTAACTAATCTATCATTCCCCAAACAGGTAAAAAATTCACAAATTGTGCAAAATCCTCATCCAAGTAAGAATTGTGCAAAGCTTAGTAGATGATGCGCCTGTGCATGCTGTATGAATTTGACTTGAAGGGGGATACCCGACCAGTGTGAAAAAACATATTTGACTAAAACTGAGTTTCCCACAGCTTTTCCCATCCCTGCCCTGGATGCCTCTTCTCTAAATACCCCCTTCCCTGTTCTGCACTCAACCCAAAAACACACTTCCAACACATTAAAGAGTTTTAACCTTGTGTGACAAGTCACATAGTGCTTTGATATTCTCTTTCCCTTAGTGCTTGCTCTTAAAACCACACGCCTCATGTGTTAGTAGTGAGTGGGCAGTGTATATTGATCTGATATGATCTGATCGCATGCCGCTTGTATGGCAGCACGAGAAGAAAGACGAGTGCTGCTGAACGGTACAGAAATCTGCATTTTGGTCTGTAGTTACACCTTTGTTACCCTGTGGCTTCAACTTTATTTGGATTATTTCTAACCCTGATGATCATCAAATCCAACTCCAAGTTCAAGTTGTGGCCACAGTTTTCAAACTTTATTTCATAATCAGTAATCTTGATGGATTAAACAATAAATAAAAATGCGTTTATTAATATCCTCATTGTTTGCAGGTCCAGCTCATCTGGTACCCAAATTCCAAAGACAGAGGGTAAGTTGACTTTAAACATTATGTGATTTAAACTCAATAATGTTGACTTTCTCTTTGCAATTATCTCTGATTGCTTTCCTTTTCTTTTGCAGTGCCTCCTCAAACTGTATAAAAATATAGCTTATACTTGAAAGGGAGGAAGTCGTCACAGGAACCGTGCCAGCGAAGACACACACACTATCATGGCTAACATACCTATGACAGCTGGATGAGCCATACACAGGGTTTAAGATGAAGTCTAACCTGGTTTCATTGGGTTTCCCACTGAGTTCTGTACAAAGTCCTACAAGAAGGCAGTAAAATATTTATCTACGGTTTGCTCAGCATTCTTTGAGTGTTGACTAAAATAAAATAATAAATACAAAAATACTCCCAACCATGAGACTTGATTAGGTACTTTGAATGAAAAAAATGCAACAATTAGTATCTCTTCTTTACACTTTACTCTTGTAAAACAATAAAATTAGGAGCATGATTAAATATATATCGACAAAATCTCCAGGTTGTAACAAGGAACCGCATGCATTGATGATGCATGGTTTGCCTTTATTTGTATTTATGTATGTTTATATCTACTTTTTTGCATAATGAAATAATGAAGAATAACCAGTACATTGATTAGGCCAAGTATAACATGCTAAAAGGAAACAGCTAGCTTAGTATCTTGATGACAATGAAGATATTGTTCTGTAATGTATTTCATTTTGAAAATGCTTTGAAACACATTAAAATGGCTGAAATGTGATTTATTAGTTATTTCTTGTGTTTGAATCTAAGGCAAATATATTACACATGACATTATTACCTGTAAAGGTGAAAAATGAGACCACTGTTTCAAATAAAGGTCTTGTCAATTCGACATGGTTTTATCAGCGTCTTTAATAATCTTGTTGCTTGAAATGATCCAAAATGATGTAAATGTGAGGTAGAAATCAGACAATATGATCATTGTTATGTTATTTACTCATGAGATTTATCTTTCCTTTGGGTTTTACAGGGATTTACAATATCTAGCATAGATGACAAATAAGTGAAGGACAGTTCAAACCTTATTCATCACTCAAATTACAATCAAAAACAAACCTCATCTCACCTGGGACATGTGAATGTGAATGTGAAATTGGTAGGTTTTGTAGCTAAATGTAAATGAAACTGTTCAAAGGATCAAAACATTTAGATGGAACTTTAAATAAGTGTTATTGTACTTTTATTCATGACTCATGGCTAAAATGTACAGTTAGTCAGACAGTTTGTCACCGCACTTACTCATGTGATGTCTCTGTGATAGGAATATTCTTTGTCACAATCAGTTTCAAATACATAATAATTTTACACACAGTCAAGTTTCTTTTTCCCACAAAGAAAAAAAATTGTACTTGATGTTACACACGTAAGTATGATGCATACAGAAAGTTAAGTTATGTGATAGCTTCTTATTTTTTGAACATACGCATTCTTAACATAAACATGCGTGATGACTGAAATGAAAACCATCACTCAGTGTATCAATATGAAAACTTATCATGATGGGGGGTTTTGGTAAGAGAGTCGGAGGGGTTTCAGGGACATTGTCCTGGAGGTTATACAAACGATTTCATAGAAATCAACATTAAACTTGGGATTGTAGCCTGTGAGGGAAATTAACACTAATCCACCTTCCTCAGAAACGTCAATACATCCTGCTGTGTGAAGACAGCTCTTCATTTCTGTTCATTCAAAGGCTTTCATTTCAAAATGTTGAATATCCATTTTGACAAAAATAAATACATACATTAAAATCTCCAATAGTCAGATTTTTAAACTGACACATTTTGTGAAAAGGCTTGATGTAGAATATCACATTTTGGAATGAAATCCTTCGCCTGCACATGAATACTTTGCCCTGTGCGTAAAAAATAAATAACGCATTTTTTTACAGATGCTAAATCGCAGATCATTTAAGCTTTATGCATTAAAGCATCATTTGTCTAATCCAATGTGAATTATACCTGGAGATGTATATCCAAAACTAGTTTGTTATCAATATATAGGCCAGAGACTCCCAAAGCAACATACCAATAAACTGTAAATCCTCTTCTTAACAGAGGCAACATCTTAAAGACTCATTCCCTCCAAATGGAGATTACAAATGGGGATTTTCAAATTATTCCTGGTCCTGCAAGGACACGATACGTCGACGAGATGAAGCACTTCTTTTCTTCAGCATGAGCTTGAGCTAGAAATTGAAATTAAGACGATAATGAATTGATAAAAGAAACATCAGGACTAAACTGTACAGATCTGGCTAGCTGCTAAAATGATGGGCAGCTCACCTGCTCTCCCTTGGGGCCGCTCTGCAGCAGGTGAGCTGGCTGGTCGTTCTCCAGGTTGCGGATGCTGGGATCAGATCCTCTGCGCAGGAGCAGCTGCAGGATCTCCTCCTGGTGGGGGTTACCATGGAGACCAGCTGCCATGTGTAGTGCTGTGTGGCCATGCGCCTGCAGCGAAAAGGGAATAATGCAGCATGACTCAGGCTGTTTACAGTCAGATATGTATACGGTATTTATCTGTACATACACATAAGCCCCAATCACAAATCCAGAGTTTGGTGTTTGAGGAGTGTGAGACTCACTTTCAAGTTGACAAAGTCTTTCATGTTCGGCAGGGAAATCCTCAGCAGATAAGTAACCAGATGGATGTTCCCCTCCTTTACAGCCAAATGCAGCACAGTCTTGTTACTTTTGATTTCCTGGAATTATAGAACGTGATGTAAGAAAAACACGACCACATAATGAAACCACAAGTCAGACTGAGACATTTAAGTGTCAAACAAGGAAGAGAAAACAAATGAGGGAGTTAGGGGGAGAGTAGTTAGTACTATGACATCATCCAGGTTAGATAACACTTGGGCAGTTCCCCTTTGAATGTATATTGTAAATGAAAGGTCAGGTTTTTTAACACATTGGACTTTGATGCTTCTGTAACTGATTTCTGGCCTAATGGCTACTAATCTGTCCCTTCATTCATCTATTCATCTATTGTGACACATCTATAGCTCTATGACATTCAGAAAAGGGAGAGCTGTAATGCACCTGGCTGAATAGGGACGCCCCTGCTCTGAGAAGCATCTGCACACAGGAGAGCTTCTCCGCAGCCAGGGTCTGAAGACCAACATCTGCCAGCCCGCTGCTCGACAACGCCTTCATGGTGTCACTGTGAGAAATGGCTGCGCAGTGCAGAGGAGTCATACCTAAGGCAAAGTAGAAGACACATGTAACACTTGAATTAAGGCTCTAATGATGTAACTATTATTGTGTAATTAGTATATATAATTAGTGCTGATAAAACTTGGTCCAAATTATAATGTATGGCTGCGTTAACACAACTTCTCTGTCAGTTAATCCTTTGCATCGTGATAACATTAAATTACCCTCAAAATTGCGAGCCTCCAGGTTGACAGCCGGCCTGCTACACAGAATTGCCTGCAAAAAAAAGAAATCATTGTTAAGGTCAGCTTGGTATTGTTAACTTTTCTGACCTGCTGTGATACCGACGTAATTCCATACTGCTACTGCTTTACCTGCAGAACGCCAGGTAAACCATAGTGGGCAGCCAGATGAAGGGCAGTTTGTCCTTTAACATCACATGCATTGATGTCCGTTCCAAATGACAGCAGATCTTCCACAATCTCCGGCTGGTTGGCTGTCACCGCCACCAGCAAAGCAGTCTGCACAAACACATTCATTATGCAACTTTATTTTGAGAAATTATAATCCTGTCCTAATGTTTGTGATTTGAATTTAAAAAGAAGTGAGCCAAAAAGAGCAATTTGCACGCTTTTGGAAGATGTTTTTGTTCCTACCTTTCCCTTGTGTTCTTTGGCATCAAGCCTGCCTACATCCCTCAGCCTCTCTGCAGCAGCAAAGGCACACTCCCTGAGCCCCTTGGCAGTGTAGATGTGCAGGATGCTGGTAGAACAAGAGCAAACCATGAATTAGTTTAAAATTGGGCTGGAAAATCTGGTAATCCCCGCAACCAATTTCACACTATTCCCTTTCACAGTTGAATTCGTCTTTCCATTTTATCTGAGTTTCTAATCCGCCGCAAACTCATTGACATCTTTCGGTTTTCTTAATCTTTTTAGGATTAGCAAATATGGCTCTCACTTTTAGCTTGTGACTGAAAACGAAACTCTTATGGTAGTAAATCAATTGAGCACTTACTTGTGTGTGTGTGTGTGTGTGTGTGTGTGTGTGTGTGTGTGTGTGTGTGTGTGTGTGTGTGTGTGTGTGTGTGTGTGTGTGTGTGTGTAATCTTGCAATCTATGATCTCAAAGTAAAATGAGAATATAGCCCATATTTCTCAGCTAACTTGTATTCTTTGTCTTGGGTCTCACCCGCACATATACTGAAGCACATATAAACCACCAACACATTCTCACACACATTTAGTATAAGCACTTACGTGTCTCCGTCTTCATCCTGCCCTGTAGCTCTGCTGTAGTCCATCCCGTTGAGCAGCATCCGGGCCTCTTCCAGCTTGGTGGCGTCCATGGTCGAACCAAAACTCAGCTGTGCGGTGTGACTGGGACCCACAAGTGACCAAGACGTGGCCATGCTGGGATCTGCGACTGTCATCGGGCACTCCTGCTCAGAAGAATGCAGGTCATAAAGGTCAAACCATCGTAAAGGTATGGAGCGGATACAACATGTTAGTTCAAAAGTCCATGACAAAGAGATTTTTCGTACATATGTCTGAGGCATTGTTTCTATAAATCCCGAGAGCTGCTGATGTGTGGCGTATTCAGTAGTCATTGGGAGGCTGTAGGCTGCAGCGTAGCTGGGTCCTGGATGGCTGGGGTAATAACTGAGTGTAGACTCTGGTGCTGAGGTCCACTGCTCATAGCTCACTGCCATGTCTGAGTAGCTGCTTGATGCACCTAGGATGGAGAGGACGATCAGACATATTTATACTAAAACAATTTAAAGGACAACTCTGGTAATATTTTACATTTTTGTTAGTCAACAAATCCCAAAAAAAAGACTAAAAGCAACATTGTCTGTCTTTCAATACTTTCTGACTTCCCTATCTGTGGCACTCAAAGCCATGGACATAAATCTTAATAATGACCAGGTCACAAATACATACTTACATTTTAAAAAGGCTAAATAATTTCCTAAATCAGGAGTAAATAGTGTATTGTTGAAATGCTCAAAATAAACTACAGTGCCAATGTTCATCATAATGAAGGAACATGTCACTCAGAGCAACAGTTTGGCTCATCAATGCGTTTTTGGACAACGACACTATGCAGCACGGAGGAATAAGCTTTATACAATATTACCAGCTTTTAAGTGTTATGCAGAAGTTGTCCTAGTCTTACCTGTACAGGTAAATGGTTCTGCTGATGACAACTGCTGGGAGAAAGAAAAAAAGATATATCATAAACAATCCCATCTTTATGAGATCATATTTAGTGAGCTGCTGTGTGCGCTGCCTTACTGTAACAGCAGCTGGAGGAGCAGGACTTGCGCTGGCCGTAGAGCAGCAGGGTAGCACAGACGACGTATCACGCCTTCTCTTCTGCTCCAAGAGTTTCTTCACTGTGGGCAGAGTGCAACACGGCTTCTCTTTTGGCGCTGAAAAAGTAATGCCAAAAAGATTACTATTTGGTCATAATGTGTTACATACAGTTCAGTTTTTTCCTTATCCATTATCTGCTGCTATGTTTTCAATTAGTTTTTATTCTTTGGTTTATATAATGTAAGGAAACAGAGAGTAATGCAAAAAAGCACATTTTCCCAGAGCACAAAACCCAAAGATATTTCATTTACAGTGATATAAATCAGAGTAAAGCTGCACATCCTCACATTGGAGAAGCTGGACCGAGAGAATGTTTGGTGTTTTTGATTGAAAGGGGACTAGTTTTTGTCAATCAATTAACCAAAAGATTACACTATTTGTTTCAGCTCTGGAAACCATATCCATCATCCAAAGCTGCAAAAAAATTAAAACAATGCTGCTTGTTATTTTTGCTTTCAGAACAAAAGAAAGCTGCGACCAAATAAAAACGATTTAATCAAGAGACAAAAAACCTGTAATTATATGTAGAAAGACCTCAAGCCCTCTCTTTTTGTAGGTTTGCATCACCAAATATGTCAGGAAATAAATAAATAGTAGAATAGAGGAGTATGGATTGATTGTGTCTTGTTTACTCTCACCAGAGTACATCCACAATTTAACTATCCATCTCATCAAGAAGGTCTTGATATATATATATATCTATGTATATATATATATATATATATATATATATATATATATATATATATATATATATATATATACCTAAAGTCAATAAACCCAATACTACACATACAGGCTGACAAGTGTGAGGCCATAGAAATAAGATATAAATCATGTTGCAAGCTTAGATTTGAAGTAATGCAGGACTGAACAAATCTTAGTTTGTTATCACTTTGCCTGCTCAGTTTCTCCATGGTGGTTTTTCTGCTCCACTTTAGACAAAAGTACATCAAATCCATTTTACTATGAGTATGTTTCCCCCTGCTGATAAAACAAAGTATGAATAACAGGTGAGAAAAATAGGAAAAAGTATTAAAAAACTGAATTCTGATGTTTCCAGGTGATATGATGTCACCACACAGGTTATTCTGTTTCCTCAAAAACTTCTCCCCACACGTGCAAGATAAAGTGATGTTTCCACCCTGTTTGTGGAACCGTAGTAGAAAGATAAAGAGAAACCTCTTCCATTAGGAACACAGATTGTGCGGCCGTGCTAAACCATACAGAGTCATCAGAAAATCTTGAGCATGGAGCAGGATTGCCACTGCTTATTTTCTATGACATCTTTCTGTCTTGTGCTCCGCTAACAGAAAGACAAACCACATCTTCCTGCCTTTGGTGTGTCACAGGCACGTCACCTCAACACGTGTAGTCGCCTTGTTCTTTCTATTACACCTACGTACGTACATGTCTAGGAGGCAAAAGAAGAAAATGTTCTTTTGTCGTTTCTCTTTTTTAGCTTGTGAATGTTGACTGCACAGGGGCAAGACAGCTCTATTCTCCACAGCAAATACAAAGAGAGTGTACTTCCTAAAACTAAATATGCAAATTCCACCAGTGAGAGAGAAATGTGAGTTCATGGAGTTCGTATTCCTGTCAGTTAGTCACGACTTCTCTCACTCTCGCTCAAAATCGGCACTTCCACTTCCAGCTGAAAACCTGTCCTAAACAATAAGGCCTTGTGCTGCCGTGCGCCACCTGCCCCCACCACATCATGAAGGTCACTTAATCAGAATAAATGACATCAGTTAGTACATTTCAGTGATGCATAGTTTCAGTTTCAGAAGGTGTTACTATAGGTTACTCAACCTTGACACATTTGATCTTTACAACAAAGGGCCACCGTTTGGCCTTTTTCTTTTTACAGATGATGTAATGCTGCAGCATTCGCGAACACCGTCTGCATTATAGAGTACATTACCAGCTGATAGAAGTTGCTCAATAACAGTCTTGCCCATCAGCAGAGAGAAACCAGAAGTGAGGAAATGGCTTTTAATGGTTTCTCCAAGAATGAGATCTAAGTCCACACACATATACAATTCGGGTTTGCACTAACTACCCCCACACTGCTTTGGGCTACTACTTGTGCTAATTCAAATAAGAGTTGTGGAAACCCCTGGACATTGAGTCATGTGCGTAGGAGGGATTCCGACAACCTTTCTCTTTTGGCTCTCTCTGCTGAGAAAAAGAAAAAGCAGCTCAGTGCCAATTTCCTCATTTTGTGGTTCAAGAGAAACCAGCGAGCATTACAAAGTATGTAATCTGTCAGGCATGTGACAAAGAGGGCACAAACAAAGAAAGTTAAGTTGTCACGTCACACTGTTTGCTTGTCTGGCACTAATCAAAAGGGGAAATGAAACAAATGGCAAGGATGGGTGTGCATTAGGGTTTCCCCAAATGATGTCCTGACTTCATTCAACGTAAACCAAGAGAAAGGTTGTAGGTATCATTTCACTGCACTTATCAATAGAGAGGTATTTAATCTAAAATACATATTGCCCTATTGGCTAAAAAACACAGTCTGACTTTAAAACACAGTTACATTTAGTTTGAGGATTAGTTTGTGTAATCTTGTAGTCTTATGAATACAATGAAATTATAATGCTGCTACTTACACAATAACACTTTAATAAAAACAAGTATGTTGTCCAGAAGTGCATTAACTTAAAAAAGTCATAGTTGCCACTGTTAAACCATTCAATATTAAACTATAAAGCTGCACTCAATAAGAATAAACAGTACCAGTGATAACACTTATATTCTGCCTATGATTAACAAATTAAAAGCACAAGTACTCACATTTATCAAAGTGCATGTCAAAAACGGTTTTGTTTTGAAATCTTCAACAGGTCGTCCTCTCTGTCACCAGTGTGTTCACAATGGGATGGAGTGATTTACAGCGCCGGAGGGATCTGTGATGTTCTGTGATGAAGTCTTGCTCTCTTGTTGTCTTATCGCTGCCTGCTTGTACACACAGAGCACGTTGTTCCCCATCACCGCCCACAGCTGTGCTCCACGACACGTCCTCTAGCAGAGGGGAAGCCACACACTCAACATTAACCACTGCACTGTAGACTGAAATATTAGCAACAACTAGTACAAGTACTCAAACAAACACAAAGATACATTATGATTAGGCACGGTGGTGGAAGGATATATTAGGATCATTTGATTAAAAGTAGGAATACCATAATGTGGAAATACATTTAATAAGTTGAAGTCCAAATGTTAAGTGAAAGCACTGAAGTTTTACCAGAAACATTTATTTAAGTATTGAATGTAAAAGTACCTGCCATTTATAGGTTGATACTATAATATTGGATGTTATACTTGTACACAAAGTACATTTTAATGTTTTAGCTGGTCCAGTCTAGTAATAACACACATGGTTTAATCTACAATAATGTATTATATGTTAATATCAATAAACAGGTTTACCAACAACAGTAACAAAGCAATATCATCTTGAAATATAGTGCCAGAACATAACAAAATAATACAGAACAAATAAAAAACAAACATAAACCAAATGAAATAAGATGAATTACAAATCAAATACATTATATAAAGCTCTAGCTTTCACCGCTCTAGAGTTTGTGCAGTATTTTCGTTTGTCGAGGATTTTAAGTAGGACATGAAGACAGTAAGGTTGGGTTTCTGTTTTGCTCATTTGCTGGCATGTATATGGTATTTTGCTAATAAGACAATAAGACTGATGAAGTACATTTTCTTGACAGACATTCAATCATCAAAACAACCAAATAAAATAAATGTAATTTTGACCGCAAAAAAACATATTGTCACATGTTTTGCTTATTAACTGATCATAAGTTAAAATACTTAACTTTTTGCCTTTATTAACGCAAATGTTAACATAATCAAACAAAGTATTCTCATCTTTAGAAAACATACATAACTTGTTACGCCATATATTAATGTACCTGTCAATCAATTTAAGATCTAGAGCAGTTTACACTCCTGTTTTTTTATTTTTTTTTATATAGTTGATAGCTACTGTTTTGTATATTTGTCTCGCAGACACAGATACAGGAAGCTCTGTGTCACCTTAAAAACAAGACATCCTATTGGAACACAAAAATTACCAAAGGACTAAACATTTTTAGTATTATTTTATATATTTAACAAAATAACAGTATAGAGAGATGTAAAATATAGAGAATATAATGGCATAAAACATAGAATAAAATGGCATAACAAGTGAGACAAATGTCGAGAGTAATGAATTAAAAGGGTGAATGGTAGAAAGTTGGATAACCAGAAAAGAAATTAGATAAACTAATATGTGAAAGGTGAAATGATCTGTTCTGAGATTTTTCTTTTAATGAATATCTTGAAATCTTAATCTTAATGTTGAATCTGATTTTCTGCAGGTTTTAGACGCATCCCAAAGAACAGACAAATGGCCAGAGGACCACAGGAATCTAAAGGAACCATAACTTAATAAAAACATGTCTGACATCAGAGGTGGAAGAAGTACCCAAATCATTTACTCAAGTAAAAGTAGCAGATACTCTGTAAGTAAAAGTCCTGAATGCACACTCTTACTTAAGCAAATGTCCGAACGTGTTAGCATCAAAATATACTCAAAGGATCAAAAGTAAAGTGCTCATTATTAAGAATGCTCCATTTCAGAATCATATAGATTTTATTACTGGATTATAGTCATTGATACATGTGTTCATCGCTTTAATGTTGCTGCTGGTAAAGTTGGTTTGTTTTTGGTAATATAATTTATAATTAAATATCCATATATTGTATATATCATTTTGCATTAATAATCGGAATCTGTAAAGTAACTAGGGACCAAAACTTAATAAATATGGTGGATAAAATGTACTTTTTACATAAAGTTACAGTTCACCGCAGTCTGGCATATTCAGGGGTTTCAGGTTTATGACTTCCTTAATATTGAAAGAATTGTAAAATCCTACCCATTCTTCTGGTCTCCCGATTATGTGCAATATATCGAATAGAAACAAAAGGAAAAGGAAAAGAAGAAGTGACAGACAAACAAATAAAACAAGGCTGTGCACCACAGTCTGGTGATCAGGTGACATGTGTATGTATTGTACAAGACAAAATTGCTGTTCTGCGAGTCACAGTCTGTTTCTATTTTCCCAGGCCGTATAGTTATGGCTGCTTTTAAAATAATTGTTAAAGTTTTACCCAGTCTTGTGGCTTTGCACATAATATCTCACTTATTTATTCATGTTCAGTATTTTCTATAGATGTGTGTGTCAATTTGTCTTATTTTCTTTGGACATAGACAATACATTATATGTCTTTATACATTAATATTACATTTAATCATTAATAAATACTATTAAGCTATTACATGGTTTGTATAGCGCCTCAAACTGAACATCTTTTCCAAATTTAGTCTGCACTATTTTAGATGAGTCTGGACCTTGATGATGTAAGAACAGGAATAAAATGAAGAAAGAAAGTGTCTGAAATTTTTTCAATTTCGTAGGAATCAATCTGTAGTGATGACGCCGTCTACAGAAGCCTCACAGCTCCATCTGCTGTCGCAAAGTGTCACGATCAATTTAATCCGAAGACAAGGCGCTGCTGAGCTGAAATGAAACTGAAGCCGAACCACAAAGATGAAGTAAATTGTTTTGTCTCAAAGTTGAATGTCAATCATCAAATCAAATCCTAAAAAACACAAGTCCACTGCCCCCTTGAGGATGATCAAGCTGACCGTCTGACTGCCAGGTGAATTGAATTGAGTCAAAATGGTTGTGTTCAATAAAAGCATGAGTCCTTGAACATCATTGTGTTTATTGAGTAAAGAGTTAGAAGAGGCAAGAGTTAGAGAATTAACACAGGCACGGCATTAAAACATCCCACACAATTTCACGCCTTATTGTCGAGATGATCTCTCTCACGAGGATCTATGATCTCAGTAAACGGGCCCTAAAGATGATCCAGCTTACTTACTTACTTACTTATTACTTACTTACTTATAACTTACTTACTAACTTACTTACTTACTTACTTACTTACTTACTCACTTACTTACTTACTAACTTACTAACTTACTTACTAACTTACTTACTTTCTTACTTACTTACTTACTCACTCACTAACTTACTTACTTACTCACTTACTAACTAACTTACTAACTTACTAACTTACTAACTTACTAACTAAGTTACTTACTTAGTTACTTACTTATTTCCTTACTTACTTACTGACTTACTTACTTACTTACTTACTTACTTACTCACTCACTCACTTACTAACTTACTTACTAACTAACTAACTAACTAAATTACTTACTTAAGTACTTACTTACTTTCTTACTTACTTATTTACTTACTTACTTACTGACTTACTAACTTCCTTACTTTCTTACTTACTTACTTACTCACTCACTCACTTACGAACTAACTAACTAACTAACTTACTTACTCACTCACTTACTTACTCACTCACTCACTTACTTACTTACTAACTTACTTACTTACTTACTCACTCACCTTACTTACTTACTTACTTACTTCCTTACTTACTCACTCACTCACTCACTTACTAACTTACTAACTAAATTACTTACTTACGTACTTACTCACTTACTAACTTACTAACTTACTAACTAACTCATTCACTCACTTACTTACTTACTCACTTACTTACTTACTAACTTACTTACTTACTTACTTACTCACTCACTCACCTTACTTACTTCATTAC